>NC_133299.1:584937-622744 GCF_005239225.2 Populus alba
TTTCCCTGGGAGCAGGGGCGGAATTAGGGAAGACAAGTAGGAGTCCGGTTCAGTAAAACATTTATTTTTTTATTTAATATTTAAATATAAAATAATATGATATTTTTTATTTTAAATAAATAAGCTTTTTAATAAAATATCTTACTATATTAATTTTGACCTCTTTTATTAAAGGCTATTAAGGCTCCGTTTGTTTACTCAAAAGTAGTTTTTTTTTGAAAAGTAAATTCCAGGAAAGTGAATTATTTTTCGATGTTTGATAGTGTAATGAAAAATAAATTGAAAAACACTTTTCAGTATTTGGTTATGTCATAGAAAATAAGCTGGAAAATAACTTATTAATGTTTTAATTTTTTCTCAACTTTATTAAAATAATGAGGAACAAATCTTACAAATTAAAAAAGTTGAATGAGAATGAAAATTGAAAAAAAATAATATAATTTCATAAATTATCTCAAATAAAATAAATAATAATCAAAATAATAGAGATCAAATCTAAAAAAAATGAAAGATGAAGAAATTAAAATAATAATAATTAACATTTCATAAATTATTTTAAATAAATAAGTAACAATAAAAAAAAGAGGATCAAATTTGATAAATAAAAAATTTCAATAAAAAAATAATAAGAAAAAACAAATAATAATTATAAAATGTAACTCTGTCTTTAGCTGGGAGGTTTAGCAGGTCTTGCAATACACATGGAAGGTAGCCTTTCTTAATCAGGATCCAAATCGCTACCCTATTCCTTCTACAATCTAAGCATGATCAGACTTTTAATAGAATAGAACTTCCAAAATCTTTCATCCTTGAGACGTGCATCAGGGAGTACGTAAAATTTGAAGATTACCTTAACATGTTCCCAGCAGTACTGAAATCTAGTTCAATTAATATCATGATGTAAACACTTTGATCAATTGTTAGCGATGCATATTGAGAATTTATGGTACGTCTGCATTTCTTTCGACTAACAATTATCTGAAAATTGATGTGTGTGTGTGTACATTTGTTTGCTTGATCCCACAAAAAAACCAACTAGAAGAAGAAGAATCTTCAAGAACATCCAGCAGGAACTAGGATGGGGCAATCTGGCTAACATCAATGCCGTGAGACACAATCTAAGGAAGTCGTAAAGGATACAATTTTTGGACCTTTTTATTCTTTTCATGGATTAATTTCCCCTATGCTATGTGTAATATAAGAGGGGGGAAAAAGTAATGCCACCAAAAGGAAGATAGAAACATGTATAGATGGCTAGGTTGGACCTAAAAGTAGTCTCGCAAAGAAAATGAATGGTTCCACAAAAGCTTCTAGACGTGTTTAATTCCAAGTATTATGAAAAGAGAAGATTGACCTTGGAAGAAAGACTAGAAGAGGTTGTTGAAGAGTTTGGATCTAGGTTAGATTGGGATAGAGATTTCAAGACTTGTATATGACTTTTCATTTTTTACTCCTCAAACATATATCTTTCTTTTAAAAAATTGATATTTTAGTGTTGAATGTATGTTATGGTCAGTTTTCGCAAAGAATAGATTAAATACTTTTATTCGACTCCTTAATTATGGGTTATCACAAAATTGTAACAATTCATGGATTTTTTTTAAAATATATATTTCTTCTTGTAATCATTCATTGCACTCAATTTTTCTTAACATTGAGTTTAATAATCACTTGAACATGCAATCTTCATGTTTTATTTTTTCAAAAAAAAAAAGGAAGAAAAGTAGCACTCTAAACCCTAGCAAGTTGAAAAGAATGCTCATAGTGTTTTGTTAAAGGCTCGGCAGCTATGCTCAATGGGTTGGAATTTATTTTGCATCATTTAATTCGAAATAGGAAACATCAACTACAAAGTATTTATATTGGCAGTATAGCTACTAGCTGTGTTATACGGACAATTTATTGTAGCTCTTCCTTACCTTGATGTGACTTCTCCATGTTCAATTTGTGACGCAAGGTTAAACATCATGCTTACATTACCGTATTTCCATGGGAGCATTCGTGTAGCAATAATCATCAAACTTGATACGTGGATTGGTTTGGAAAAGAGTTTGAATTATTGATCCACCTTGTAGATTATTGAATTAAATCTAATTAATTATTTTTATTAATCAAGATCATACATGCTTAATCAAAAGCATATATATTAAAAACACAATCATCACATAATCATCAATCAAGATCAAATTATTACGTGCGAAGTTTTCACTATGATTGGAAAAAAAAAAGGGGTCACATCTCAAGTATATCCCCAGGTATTGGGGTAGTATTGATTTTGCTCTCATGAGATTTCTATTCCAATTTTATTTTCAAAACAATTTTGGATTTCTCAAATCTGACCGTTCTATAGAAATTACTTAACAAAGAAAAATTGAATTTATTATGAAAAAATGTCGATTTTTGTCATGAGAAGTATAGTTGAGAAAAGAATCGTTAAAATCTAAAAGATAAAAGTGACATAAAAAATAATTTGAGGATACAATTGAGACTATCTATATAGTTGGAGGGTTGTTTTTAAGGTGTACAAAAAACGAAAAATATAATCTAGCAGTAATGAAACGCGCAGAGAAGGATCGAATAATGCGGCGATGCATGAGGACAAATGCTGATGGTGGAGCAGGTATGCCTTGAAGGCTACAAATTGTGGGTCCCTTGATCAGATCACCGAACTATTGATTTCGTATGTAAGCTCCACGTGGCCAGCAGAGTGGCTTGACCAGGAAATAGGTCCCCTATTTGATTACCCATACACCTAACCCAACCTGTCCTCTCTCTCCTTTTAAATATTTTGTAGCTTAAACGAGTCGTTTAAAGGAATTTTAATTTGTAATTAAATAGCATGAGTTTTTGTTGTCCAGCTTCATTGACGAGAGTTAGCAATTCAACTCATTTGCCACTTTGACAAATTGAAATTTCTATTCCTTTTGGATTTGTTGCAATTATTCATACCAATCTTTGGATTATTGTCATACAATATTAATATTGATTTAGCTAGAGATAGGATATCTCATTTAAAAATCCATTTAAAAATCAAGTTAATTTTGTGAATTATCAAATTTATTTACTGCAAGATCTTAGTTAATAGCTTAGTATATGGCCGTCAGATCTAACGAGACAACTCAATAACTCTTTAATTTGAAGTCTGATATAGGTTGAGTGAGTAAAAAAAAATATTTTTTTTAATTAACTATAATTATAATTAATAGTGAAGAAAATGTAAATTTAGTGTGTTTTTTACTTATCACTACTAGCTAGATGCATCATCTCACATAACCATCATAATTATAAATTATATAAGAGGTGGTTTTACAAAATAATTAAGGTAATGTATCATCTTCTACGTGTTTTTTTCAAAGAAAATTAAATATATATGTGAAAAATCAACTAGTAGTCGTGTGGTGGTCACCACACTATGTAGCTAACAATGACACAAATAATTTTGATATTAAGCTTGAGTGTTGCATAATCATAAAATTAGCAATGGCCTAATGAAATTTATTGTCAACCACTAAGAACTTAGGCAAACGATTTATTTGGCATCCTATTTTTGGAGTTGCTTTGTTTGTTGACAGAAGAAATCAAGAAACCTTAAAGATGTTCCTTCTTGTGCACCCTAAAATTGAAGATTGAAGATTGAAGATAGACATATGGCATTGATCAAGAGCTTTAGCTTCCTTGGAGAGAATCTTGGCATAGACGACCAACGACTCATCACTAACCAAAAGTCACCTATGAGAGTTACATTTATAGCTCCATCTTGTTTGGAGTTGGTGTGAGAAGTAATGGTGGTAACAAACAACCAACAAAACCATAAGATAAAATAAAAATAAATCGCCTTTTATTTAAAAAAAATGATAGAATTTATGGAGGAGAACCCATAAATAAATTTTATGTTTTGTGAAACTATACTCGAGCCACTTATTGAATAAATAAATTTTGGATTAATTTGCCGGATCAAATCGAGTTTTATAACGGTAATATATTAGCACTAAAAAAAATAAATGAATATTAAATATCATAATATTGATTATTTTAATTATAATTGAGTATTTTTATTGTAGAATGTGAAAATAAGTAACTACTCTATGTACATTATAAATTGAGGCATCATGCTCAAGACAATCCAACAACCTAACCCAACAAGACTCTTTATACATTAAACCCCATTTCTCCCCTCCCAAGCATCTCATTGTTAGCATTCTTGCAATTTCTTGATTGTGTCTTAGTCACATAAGAAAGAAAGCAAGTCCTTGGTTTCTTTGGTTTTGGCTCTTCTATAGCCACTATGGCTGGAATGGTAGAGCTTGTGTTATCTCTATCAGTTCTTATGTCTATGATTTTCTCATCGACTGCCCAGTCATGTAAGAGCTATGCTCTCTCTAGTAACAAAACCTTCAGGGCGTGCAATGATCTTCCATACTTGAACTCGTATCTTCACTGGAACTATGATTCATCATCAAACAAGCTTCAAATTGCTTATAGACACACAGGAATCACTTCCTCTAGATGGGTTGCATGGGCTATCAATCCTACCTCAACTGGCATGGCTGGTTCACAAGCCCTTGTTGCATACCAACAAACTGATGGAACTATGAGGGCTTACACATCGCCTATCAGTAGCTACCAAACCTCATTGCAAGAAGGGAAACTTAGTTTTGATGTTTCAGATTTATCAGCTACATTAGCAAATAATGAGATAATCATATTTGCTACCATAGGACTTTCAAACACTAGCACTACTGTTAACCATGTCTGGCAAGATGGCGCAGTTTCTGGTAATGCTACTCAGGTACATGCCACTAGTGGGGATAATGTCCAATCCATGGGGACCTTAAACCTTCTTTTCTGGAGAATCTAGTTCTACTGGAGGGAATGACAGGATTAGGAAGAGAAATGTAAGCCCTAGAATCAGTATTTCATTTTTCATATATGGTTCATTGTTTTCAATTTTGAGTTTAGTTTTGGCTTAATTCTGTTACCATCTGTTCTGTTTTTCACCCTGTTTACGAGTGTTATGAAATCAGACTCTTTGCCTCTCTTTTTTTAATTTTATGAACAAGAACTATTTCTGATTAATACTTGATAAAAATTTCAGATTCATGGGGTGCTAAATGCAGTCAGTTGGGGTATCTTGATGCCAATTGGGGCTTTAATAGCAAGGTATTTGAAGGCATTCAAATCTGCAGACCCTGCATGGTTTTACCTCCATGTTGGTTGCCAATCCATAGCTTATATTGTTGGGGTTGCCGGATGGGGTACTGGTCTAAAACTTGGTAGTGAATCAACCAGTATTCAATATGATGCTCACAGAACAATTGGCATCATCCTTTTCTGCCTTGGAACCCTTCAGGTAATAAAAAAACTCTTTTTGTGTCGCATAGTTTTTGAGTGTGTTACACTTGTGCTAGCGAATCAAAAGAAAGGCTTGGTTTGGAATGGATTTCAGGTGTTCGCTTTGCTTCTAAGGCCAAAACCTGATCACAAGTACAGATTTTACTGGAACATCTACCACCACTTGGTTGGATACAGTGTTATCATCCTCAGCATCATCAACATATTCAAAGGATTCAGCATTTTGAACCCTGATAAGAAGTGGAAGAATGCATACATTGGTGTGATTGCTGCTTTGGCCTTCAATGCTGTCTGGTTGGAAGGCTATACATGGTATCTTGTGGTGAAGAGGAAAAGGTCAGAGATTGCAGGAAAGATGCCTCATGGCATGAATGGATCAAATGGGGTTAATGGGTTTGGTGCTAGACAGCACCAAGGGGTGTAAATGAGATGATGGGATATGAGCTGTGGTTTTCTGTTTGTTTTCCCTCTTTATGTTTTGCTTTTCCAGAGTTGGTGCGCCCTTACGGAGGCCCCATATGAGGATGGAGATTAAATTTATAAGTTAATTCTTTCACTGGTTAGTCTTGGGAAGTTCGTGCCTGCGAAAGATCCTAGAGATTTCATGTATCTACTTTTCTGTTTATTTATTATGTAGCCATCTTTTCCTTTATGTCCTCGATGGTTTCCTCTCAATTTGCAACGAATTTCTTGATGTCAAACTCCCTTGTAAGTTTTCATAGCAAAAGAAAAGAAGATCAAACTGCAGTTTTTATAACAATATAAATTTTAAAGTTGTGTTTCTAATATATAAATAGCATATAATAGCTGTGATACTTTTTACTGGAAAAATATTGAGTAATAAAAATAAGAATTAAAATTCGTTGAAACTTTTTCAGCAAAATTTTGTATTTCTTTGTGTTTGTTGTCTTGTTTCCGGTGTCGTCTGCATCATGAACCTTTTCAAATAATTCATAAATTCAATCATTTCTTGTCTGCATTTTGCTGCAGTCAGCAGTGCTCACTTTTTGCCACTTATGGCTGTAGAGAACTTTGCAGCTACGACGAAAGGACAAAAATCTTACTTGGAATTCAGTTCTGTTTAGAGGAGAATCAAGCTAACAGGTTCAGGTAACACTGGGAGAGACAGAAAAGAAGCAGCTATGGTTCAACAAGGCATGATCCTTGCTCAATGAGGAGTGTAGAAAAACTGGCATATAAACCACACAATCTGTGTAACATGGTGGTCTACATGATCAAAAATGGTAGTTGTCTTCTCAATTAGAGTATACATATAAGTAGGCATTGTTTAAAAGCCACACCAAATTGGACGAATCATTATTGATGTTGCCACTCTCAGTTAGAGATGCTTCTTTAAGCCTTAATGACGATATCGACTGAGCTCATCACTAGATACTTACTGTCTATTAGATCAAAGGATATTGAATTGTCTCATTCTGATTGCTGCAAAACCTCAACAAATGCTTCCTTCAAAAGCGGGTTTGAAGCTGCGACTCTTTGAGAAGTGATGTCAAAATCTTTACCAGATCTGTAGCCGAAACAGCAACCATCAAAATATTAGAACACGCATTATATTCTCAACAAAATGTAAGCATGTGCTTATATTCTTAATATCTTTGACCTATTGCTTGCCCAGATGACAGAGTTGAGGATGTCACAAGACAACGAATAAATCATGTTGACATTTGATAAACACTATCCTCTCTATATCCACACTACCCCCAGCTAAGTAGTGGAAGGGATGAAATATAAATAGCATCACTTACGGGTCATAAATGATTCCTCTGGCTTCTTTGACAATCACAGCACCACCTGCCACATCCCTGAGTTCAAGAGTAGATTATATCAATCATGCGTCCAGATGAACTTTTCTTGCATCAATCACAAATACGTACCACGGGCCTCCATATCCAGTTAAGTAAAACAAATCAATCCTTCCACATGCAATTCCGCAAAGATTCAATGCACAGGAGCCAGTCATCCTAAGGGATCTCACCTGATAACAAGATAATCAGATATGAATTTTAAGAACACCAACGCATTTTACCAAAGCACATAGCTTCCACAGCATGTTCTGGTCTCACCTTGAAAAGTAAGCTGTTAATTCTGTTCGTAGTGGCATCCACAGTAGACTTGTCACGTTTTGTTCCAACCTGCTCTTAGAAGAATTTAGTTTGGTCAGTTCTTAACATGATTCCTTATGAAACATAAAGGAGTGGACTTGAAGTAGAAAGGAGTTTTAACCAGATTCCACACAGAGCATAACAGGGGTGAACTTAAAACACTCCTTTTGCAGGGTATTTGTAAGTGCAACATGGTAAAAACTAAATACATTCACAACGCATAGATCTCCATTTCAAATACAGGGAGTTGGATTTCTAGAGTCTACGAACAATATCTTAATATAAACGAGAAGGGTTAGCATGCCAGAAAAATCAATCCAGGGTTAAAACAAGCTACCCTTACTCAACACTTAACATTTCTAACATTATCTGGAGTTAAAATTGAGTTTGATTGTGCCCAAGGCAATTTTAACACCCTTCAGAAACCGATCCGATAAGAAATCAATTTGAGATGTACAGTTAGTAGGATAGAATTATACCAAAAAATATGAGACAGTAGGGCACCAATTCATCTAAGGTTTCAAAACTGATTCCCGGTTATCATTTCAGTTTAAGCTATCTAACACCTTTAGGCTCGTTGTAATCATTAATTTATTAAAAAAATTATGACAAGTTTGCTTCTTGTTTACAAGCACTTCTCAGTTACCCTTATAGCAACTTTGGGCAGATAAAGATGATGCTGAAAGGCATACCTCTGTTGCAAGAAGAGATTTCACAAGCTCACTTTGAGATGATACTGCAATCGAAATACAAGTACACAGGTGCTTAAGTGTCATGGAAAGATTAGCAAGCAAAAGCATCAAAATATGGAAACTGACAATAGTCAACTCAGAGACACCTTTTATGGGTTTTCCATTCAGAAATGCACCTTTTCCATGGACGCCTGTAAAAAGGTGCATTTACAAATCCAAAATCTTTTAGCAAATTACTGGAGCACATTTCAAATTCTATAAAATTTTGACAGAACATCCTTATAGTAACTTTGATGTTAAGTGGGACAATATACGACCACATATCTGAAGTGAAAGCAAGAAGTGTTCAAGAAGGCAGACAAAAGTTTGATGGAGTAACTGCTTAGATATAGCTAGATACTCTTTTTCCAGATATTTAAATATTGACAGGCTCAACATCATAAAGCAGACATTTATCCGAGTAGAGGACCATGAAGCTGAAAACTAGTGGTCACTGGTCAGTGTTCATCTTGTGAGGAAAGATGCACTTACATCCAGCATACATGTAGAAGATCACCAGGCTATATGAAAGGAGGTAAACTCAGCATGTTCTAAATAAAAATTTAATCATTTAAAGTTCAAAGTAATATCTGGCCACCTAAAACTAACATGCAATAAATAAAATCTCACCTCTTCCATTATTGGGTTGTAAACAACACCTACTGTAGGAACTTTTCCAATTGTAAGACCGATAGAAATGCACACAAAGGGGAACCTACATCCAAACATGTTGCGACAAATTGAAGTGATGTTACATGTATAAAAAACAAGAGGAAATTGCCTTCACCAAACAATGTTAAAAAAAATTGCATTTACCCATGGACAAAGTTGGTTGTTCCATCAAGAGGATCAACTATCCATGTTGGTTCATCAGTCAGTTCTGTAATACCACAGGCAGCAGTAGTTTCTTCCCCAATAGAGAATTTTCAAGAGAATAACAGTGGCACTTTTTAGGAGACAATATTCCCCGTACAGATCAATAATGCTCAAATTCATCACCTACAAAGTAGAAAATACCAAATTAAGTTGTTAACCTTATGTGAGGGGTGCTGCTGTTTGAGATAATTAAAAATAAGATCCTCACAAGCCTTGTCAGTCTCAGTAACTAAATCCACCTGCAATTGAGAAATAAAATAAACAATTGTCAGTAATTACACGCATATAGTCAAGTGTGTTTAGCCACAGCACTTTTATCCGGGCTAAATTAACACAAATGGGTTAGCAACTTATAATTTTTTAATTTTCTCATCTGCTCCACAGTTATGATGATACAGTCCAAAGGAAATATGCTAGCATTACAAAATAGCAAAAGCACTTTCAATTTTGTTACAAACTCGATGAACTCAACGCGAAGATCAAAACTTTGTTTCCCAGCAGCTTTACAAACAAGGATTTTAGCACCTCATGCACGATGAATTCAATTACCGTTAGCTTTACAGACGTTGATGCTAAATTCAATTGCCATTTTAAAGCTCCTCCGGCTTGTTAAATTCAATTCCCAGTTTTGTTACAAAACAAGATCACCTCAATGCCAAGATTAAAACTTTATTTCCATTAGCTTTACAAACTGGGATATCAAAGCTCCCCCTTGCATTCTAAATTAAATTTCCAATCAGATATAATCAATCACTGATCTGAATTCAAGATTATTTAGCAGCAGTTGATCAACAATTCTCCTTTCTTTAGGGGAAAAAATTGCTAAACAACTACACAAACTCTACATTCAAGATCACATGATGCAACAAGAATGTCCAAGATAAGACTACCTTGATTAGCGACCAACAAGAAAAAGAGATATAAAAAGAACCCAAGAAAAGCAAAGATGGGTACCAGGCCTTTATGCTCCACATGCTTGGTCTGGTAGAATCCTTCACGGATTATCTACAGAGCACACAAGAAAAGGAAAATGAGACTAAATTTGAGACCCCAAAAAAGGAAAAACAAAATCTAAAATTTATAACTCACCTCTCCAGCTCTCTTTGCTGCCTCAACAGCAGTCTGCAAGAACTCTGAAAGAGAATCTAAAACATCCAAAATAAAAAACAACATGCAAAAATCATCAAGATCCCATCCTGAAAATGAACCAAGAAATCAAAAACAAAGAGAGAAAGAATGCAATAAAAAAACTTGATGGGGTCCTACCATTCTGTGCCATGTTTTAAAATTTGTATATAGAAAGAAGAGAGTGACAGAGGGAAGTAGATTGTGGTGGAGGTGATGGTGATGAAAGGCTCTGTGTCTTGAGGTTTTTTACGTCTAACAGGAAGCAGCAGGCAAACCACAAAATGGACCGTTTGATTTCTGTTTTTCTCTCTTTATACATATATATGCTGAAGAATCTGCCTTTTCACTCAGTCTGCGTACTTCTTGCATCAAATTCCTGGTGAAAAAGGAAGTCCTTTAATGGTGCCTTTTGAGTCCTTTTAACCCTTTTTTATGGCTACTCTTCCCCTACGTCATATTGCTACTCTTGAGTTTTCCTATGAAATTACAGAAAATATTAACATCCAAATGCTCAATTTGCTCAATTTGAATGATGGAGGGCATCATTGGTAAGCCTAGGAAGAGAGGGACCAAATTGAAACCTCCCTAATAACTGGGGGTATATTTGTAGTTTTCCTAGAATGAAAATACCTAAAATCAGATACCGTGAGAATACGAAATGAATATGGTGGAAAGTAAAGTCGGATGATAAAGGCATTTCCTAGAATAAAAATACCTAAAATCTTACAAAACCCCAGCATCAAACTCAGTGATTGCTGATGAAAGCATTAAAATCAGATACCGTGAGAATACGAAATGAATATGGTGGAAAGTAAATTCGGATGATAAAGGCATCTCCTTTTTATGGCAATAAAAACATAGTTACAGTAACGAATCGAGGATCAACTTAGTTGAAGGTTAATGTTACCAGTTGGATGGATTAATCTATATCAACATGAACATGCTCTCTAACAGGGTTCATAAAAGCCAAGTATTGGATTGAACTCGATTCATGTCTCTTTATTTCTCTTTTCCTTTCAAATACATGTAATGTTAACACAGATCGATGGATACTGATATTGTCATCAGGTTTGGGCTATGAGAGCTACAATTTATGTAAAATGATTACAATAAACAACCAAGCTCTTTCATGACTACTCTCTAGGCTCAAGGGCAGCTATTTCTCTCACAACTTGAGCTTTGTCTGCCTCAAATTGTTCATCCTCTGCAAAAGAATACACCAATGAATGTCAATACAGCATCAAAGACATTATAATGTCACTAGAGATGTATTTCTTTTATACCTTTGTCTATCTTGAAATCAGCAAACAAACGAAGAAGCTTGCTCCTATTTGCAACAAGTATGTTGACGATGTCAGGAGGTTTATTTTGATTTGCAGCAAAGAGCTGGAGGAAGGGGGGAAACAATAAGAGAGGTAGAAAATAAGGCACGTAAGTTTAAGAACCAAAGAAAAAACTCATTGTCTTTCTATAAGCTATACCTTGAAAACATGAAATGCTTCTATCTGGATGCTCTTACTTGATTCCTGCAAAGGAGGATTCATCACATAAAAGTTGAAGTCCAATTATGTATGAGATTGATATTCTAACAATCTATTTAGTGGCCATCACATATGCCATAATGGTACATCAATAGTTTCCTAAAAATATGACAAAGCATGAAAACAAGCAATCTCAAAGGAGTCGTACCCTGAGAAGATTCATGAGAATCCTCAAGTTATCCCTTGAGCTCACATATCGTGTCATCACAACCGCATTAGAACGATCCAATAATATATCTCCCAACAGCTGTCACAATTAAAGAAGCCTTTTTAATAAATAGTACAATTACCAATAGCAATAACAAAGCACATTTTAATGAAAGCATTTTCCTAGGTTCAGATGCCTAGAGAATTGCTTCATTGAATGTTCTAATGATATATGAGCGGGATATCATTAAGTTTCCCTACCTTGACAGCTTGTCGTCTTGTAATGTAATTGGTGGATTCTAGCAGCTTCGAATTAAATTCAGCAAAAAACTGAAGTCCATACAAAGTCAGACAATGTCAAGCTCAGACCAACATTTAGCAAGCATGGGCACAACAGGAAATAAAGACACATTTAGAATGTTGCAATTCATGTTTTTGTCATAGATATGTAGCTACCAACATGCAGTTTAAAAAAGCAAAAAAGAATGCTATAAAAATGAGGAGATAAAGCTGCTCAATTCATCAGAGAGTCAAGTAATAGGTTCTACTTTATATGCCCCATCAGTGCAGAGCCACAATATTTTGATATTAATGCATTACCAGAAAAATAAATTTGCAAACCGTCTCTCTAATCTCACCAAAGGTTTTCCGGCTAACACTTTTGTTGGCCTTCAACTTCTTGAAAAAACTATAGAGGATCAGGTATGCCCCATTATACAGTGTCAGTGCGTGCATAACTGAGGCAATATATGCACACATATGTATCTATCGGTATATAGGATTTGAATTTGGGTGTTCAAAAAAACCATTAGAGCTTAAAACCTTTACATTGCTTTTATAGGATTTTGGTTTAGATTCTGCTTTATGTCTCCATCATTGCACAGTCACGATATCGTGTTATTAATGCATCACCAGATAATTAAATCTGCACATCATCTTTCTCTAATCTCAGCCACAAGTTTTCTCACCAAGATACTCTTCTGCCTACAAATTCTTTAGAAAACAAGAGGATTGGGCATGCCTATCAACCACCTTGTGTGTGTGGGATGACCTAAGGCATACATAGCAGAAACAAGTATAAACCTGTACAAGTTAGCATCTAAACATAAGTGACAGCAGAACTCACCCAATCATAGCTCTTAGAAAGAAATTCAGCTACTGTAGATTTATGTCTTGTCAATAGTTCCTGCAACAAAACAATATAAAAGTCTCAGATTCACACTTCAACTAATAGCAAATACAAGGCCGAAACATAAAAACTTCATAAACATGCAATAAAGACAAAAACAATTTCCTGGATAATAATCTGCCAGAGCATTTAAATTGAAATTTGGGGAATCAAGGGTTGTCAGCAGTTGCAAAAGCTGAATATACTTAACCATTTGATAATAGCTGTGCAAAGATGCAGTACAGTATCGAGCATGTCCAACACGGTTGCATTACAGTACAGAAGATATTCTTGCCAAATCTCTAATGCAACGAGCGGAGTTTTGAAAGTCATTTGGAATTAACATTTAACAGTGGATGATATGTATACCCACAAAAAGATTGCATTGTATGGAAAAATCAAACTGCGTAAGGGAGAAGGAGGAAAGAGGGATGAGAAAATGATTTGTTGTTGATATCTTTTTCAATCATGCTTAACCTTGAAAGTTGCAGCAGCATCTGCAGAAATGTCAAAATATGGAAGTTGTATATAATCAAAGAATTTCTTGACATTTGATGATTCCAGGACATATCTGCAGTCAAACCCGACAAATGAGTGTACAAAACATTGGCAGCACACCATAAAAAAAACAATAAACAAATAAATTATGGAAGCTGATAGTTGAGAAAAGCAATCCCAAAAAAAAAAAAAAAAAAAATTGAAAGTGATTGTTCTAGATATTGACTTCACATCACACTTTGACATGTTTATGTAAAGATAATTGGAGCACATATTTTAGTATAATTAAAAGTCTAAACAGAAATTTTTTTCAGGATTTTTAAAGAAAAGATTACTCTCCTAATCAGAGACAATATTGATAGTCTGATATAAATTAAACCACATAGTTGATTCTGCTCACCTGGCAACAGTCTGGTGACGTATGCACTCCCTCAACATTACACCATAGTGCAAAGCCATATCTGTGTTTTCATAACTAAAGAAGCAAGATACTGTAATTAGAAGATCCCAAGAAGTATAGTTCACATGACAAAACCATTTAAAAATTCTGTAAACAGCCATCCTCTTACATTATTGAAATCTAAAAAAAAAAAAAGAACAGCTGAATACAACTTCCAGACATCCGAGAAGAAGAAAGGCATCACTTGTGAAACAGATCACTAATGGCATCTTGAAACAGAGAGTGGACAGTCAACAAAATATATATGTGATAATTAAGGCACAAAAAGTTATCCCACAAGATGTCAGAAATGATGCAGCAAACAAAAAATTTAACCCATTAATCATCTCGAAAATATTAGATAACCTATTGAATGGAATCATTATATTCTCAATCCCCAACATTCCCCAGCAATAATGGCTTACCCTGCTATCAAAGTATCCAAAAGATCTGTATTTTTCTCCAGGTAGTCTGATGCAATCAACCTTGAATTAACTTGTTGCCTTTGTAGATTTGCAACAACCTGAGTGGCATCTTTTCTGGCCTGCAAAAAGAAACATTTTCATGCTAAATGACAAAAAAGAGAAACTGGCAGTTAAATGAAAATTCTTTCCAGATGGGAATCTAATCCAACAGATTCAACAGGGCAAGTATAAAGTATAAAGCATGTCACTAAACCAATCATTATGAAAGAACAATGAATAAGAATAGTATTCCCTCATAAATCTGATAGCAAATTCAAGATAGCAATCTACATAGCTCTCAACCAATAAACTCGTCAGTGGTTACCTCTAAGTTCAATTGGGATAGACAGAAGATCAAAAGACGAAGTGTGTTTTCTCTGAAAAACTCCTGAGTCAATTGTGCACACGCTTCTGACACCGGTTCAGACTCACTATTGCCATAAAGAATTGACTTTAACTCCCTGATATTTTTAGCTAACTCTGCCATCTGTATTAGAAAATACAATAGTCAAATTGGAATTCCACAAATAAAATGCTTGACAGAAGCTTAAATGCCCCAGTAGCCCTACTCAAGAAAATAACTTATCAAAACATGCAACAAAAGCAAGAAATTATACAGCGACCCTAATGCATGTTCATCGCAATCTTACATCTACACTCACCAAAATTCAACAACACTAATCTAATTCTTTTATTGTGAATAAACTAGTTGAAACAAATCAATGACACATATAGCGCCACAGATCACACCTAATTCACAAACCTACAATCAAAGTTTCCACTTTTACTCCCATGACTACTAAAGCTACTAAAAAGCTAAAACCTTTACACTCAACCCACTGCCAGTAATATCAGATTCCTCTCACAACACACCCAACCACATTGAAGTTAAACTTGGCCAGCAAACTAACCTCTTTGCAATCACATTAGCACTCAGCAAATTAACTATTTCTTCCTATCTATGTAAATATCACAGCATATTATAGCATACTCTAATCCAAACCTCAATCAGACATCAAGAATCACCCTAAAAAACGCAATTTTTTCATAAAGATTGAACCTTTCTCATCCAAAGCAAAAAAAGAAAAGCAACCCAGACCCCAAACAATCTCAAATCAATCAAAATCCACCTAATTAAAAGAAAACAACAGAAAAAGAACACAAGCACACATAAAATATATAGAAATGAATAGAAAGAGACTGCCAACCTTCTCTTCTCGTTTTGAATCTGATAAAGAAGCTGAACTCTGATCAGCATAGATTAAAAGATCGCGAGTCTGTCTAACTATATCGACAGGAGTCCTCGGCTTGGACTTGAAAAGTCCCTTCATCCTCTTCGAATCACCCACTAACTGCCCCGATTTCGAACTCAACAGCACTGGATGTCCCGATTTCGAATTACTCAACAGCCCAGAATGTCCCTTTGTCGCTACTGCCGCTGCCGGCGCCGGTGATTGTGGCGGTGGCGATACTCTCCTCACCACTACCTCCTCCCGGGCTGCTGCTGCTGCGGCAGCTGGTTTTGACACGCAGACTCCTATCTTTCCTCCCTTTATAAACCCCACAAAAACACAAGAAAGCGATTTGCCTTCTATCTACGAAAAGGGTTCACGGTTTACTTGATTTCGGCCACCAATTTTGCTTTTGGATTATTGGGTTTTTATGGGATCTTGGTCAAACTGTGTGCTTGATTCGACGGTTATGGTTTTTTGGGCTCTGCATAAACAGATTGCCAGTCGTTACCGTGTCACTAACCGCTAAATACTTACAGTACAGTGCTATTTTTTCTTACGTATTCATTTCCTCTATTATTATTATTATTATAAAAAAAATTACAAAAGAGGGGAATTCACTATGACCGTCTCACAAAAGCACTGTTTATTATAGTTTTAAAAATAATATTTTAATAAAAAATCCAAAAAAATAAAATTCATCAACGGTGTGATAGTTAGTTAAACAGGTCACCTAAAGTTTCCAAGGTCAGCTGATTTTTTTTTTTCAACTCAAATGGCTCCATTCATAGATTAGATTAACTGGGTCGAAGTTGATTTATCGGGTAGTCTAGGTTTTAAAACAATATTGTTCAACAAAAAATAATTTATATCATGAATTAATAAATTAATTTAATTATATATATTATTATTTCATTTTTTTTTAAAAAAATAAGTTGTTATTTTAAAAAAGATTTTCAAAGGCAAGTTATGTTTTTATCTGGCATTTCGGTTATTATGAGACCTGTCAAATTCACTATACTATATTAAATTAACTCTACCATGGTTTTGATTTTAAATTTGAATTAAATAAAAAGAATTCAAAACTAAATCATTTCTCCAAATTTAATAATATTATCAGGATATTACTCGTTGCCTAAACATTTTTTTATACATTTTTTATTTGTTCGGCTAGTAGCATAACGTAATTATCCAGTAATCGATCTAATCCATTTTTAAAAAAAATTTAATATTAACAGCTATATGTGCAGGGAATATCATGGGGTATGTTCAGATTGTAATAAAAGGGACTTATTCATAAGAGTATCCTCAGACAATCATTTAAACGTTTAATGTTTATGCATGGTAAATTTATTTGTATTTATTTTCGTTATACAAAAAGTAAAGTATACCTTTTATATCTACCTATGCATCTAACTGGTCCAAGTTTAAGAGTTTTTTCATAAATAGACAGTACAATACTGCTACTTGGATTGAGCCTATGGGTTGATCTGAAATATAATTAATTTAGAATTTGGAGTGATTTAAATTAAATAAATAAATAATTTAATTGATTTGATAAAAAAAAAATTTAAGTTGACCTACTGATCGGTCAACACCCGGCCCTCAATTTCTAGAATTTTTTTATAAAAAAATATTGTTTTTATTTTATTAAAAAAAAAATTGAGAATTAACTCAAGATGATCTTTTTGACTTATAACCTGTATTTTATCCTGGCCGATTCTATATCAAGTTTTATAACTATGTTAGATTTATTCATCCATTTAAATTTTATAGCAGAACTATTTTGGATCCATATCCAATATAAAAAGGTGATCCAATATTTAATATTAAAATTATAGTTGCTTAAATCTAATGAGTTTGCAAAGTAGGTAATATCATAAAATTATCCTTTATATAGGCTATATATAAAGGATGTCAAATGATAATATTATTCAATTCACCGAATTACCAGCAGCTATAAGAGCACAAATAAATCATAGCAGATAAAAAAACACACATATTTTCTCATGGAGTCTCTCACGCACACATCAATGTTCTCTTGTCACCACCATATAATTAGACCCAACAACACCTATGTTATAGAGTATTAATTAATAAAATAAAAAAGAGGCAGAAGGTTTTCATCATCAAACTTAACATTACCAATTGGCTAAGAAATTGGCTCTATTTCCAACACCCTGGAACATGCACCGCACAGTCCTCCAATATTTGTTGATGAAGTATCATCGCTTTCAGAAATCTCATCGATTCTTTTCTCACCTTCAAGTACACTGACGACTTCGGATATTTTAGGCCTTAGAGTAGGAGACAGTTTAACACACTTCATTGCTAACAATAAAACAGTGAGAGCCTGCTTCCTATCGTAACTGGATGCTAATTTCTTGTCCACCAAGTCAAGGATTCTTCCCTTATCGTACAAAACACCAGCCTGCAATTACAAAGCAAGATTGGCTTAGCTCCGAGTATTAAGGAAATAATCAAGTAAATATTCCTGATTATTTTCTATTTAATAAAAAACAAATCAAGAAATTAAATGATTCTAGGTAATCAAGAAATTATTTCAATCATCCAATTAAAGGATACAATCAACTCTATTTTCTATAATTTATTTTATTTTTATTTACTTATGTGTCTTGTTATATAATTATATAAACTTCATATGAGTTGAATATAACACATAAATCAAATTATTGAATAATAATATATTTTTTTATTCTAAATTTCTTCTTAGTATTAGAGGCGATCTCTAAATATTAGCTTTTGTTTTTTCATGAGTCGAATGTAACACATATATTAAGTTATTTGATGTTGACAGAACATGTTTGTTTTGATAATAACTATGAAAAAAAAAAAAACAAAGGGTTTATCCTGTAAGACCCACTTACCTTATCTAGAAGAAACTCAGCTTCTTGGTTTGGTGTGTAATCTGCACTAACTTTCCCGCTAACTATTTCGAGTAGAACAATTCCGAAACTGTAAACATCAGCTTTAACAGTTATTGCTTTTCCCATTGAATACTCAGGTGCCATGTAAACTCTGCAATAAGAGATTAATTATTGGTTAATTAGCTCTTAATTAAAAGAATGAAAGTAGTTGTCAATCAATGATCATAATACTTACCGCGACCCTTTTGCTTTGATGGCCATAAATGGATCTTCCTCATCACAAAGCGTTGCCAATCCAAAGTCAGACAACTTGGCCGTAAGAGAGTTATCAAGCAAAATATTACTAGGTTTTATGTTTCCATGAACAATCTTGAACCTTTTCTCTTCATGTAAATACTTCAAACCTCTCGCTATTCCCAGACAGACACCAAATCTAGCTTTCCAATCAAGTTTTGTCGTGGAATTTGGTTCTAGAAATCAAGGTTATTGATATTAAGTTATTGATATTTGCAAGTACACTATCCTTGTACTAACAGAAGATTTAAATATACAATTACATGAGTTTCACAAGGCAATGCATTAGGTGAAAGAGCAGGATGAAAATCGGGTGATGGCAGTATTACCGAACAACGCATGGTGAAGGGAGCCTTTATGCATATAGTCATATACTAGCAGATGCAGGTCTTTAATAGAATAGCCATCCAACAATTGAACAAGATTCTCATGATGCAAAGATTTCATGTTGAAGATTTCCCTTTGTAATTCATCTTTTCCTTGTTGTTTTGAATGAGGAGAAATCTTCTTCACTGCTAATTTTATCTCATTCGGCAATTCAGCCTGTATACACGTGAAATCAATTTACCAGAACTCTGAGAGAAAAAAGTGCATGTTGAGGAACAAATGTTTCAGAAAAGAAAATCTGACCTTGTATACTATTCCAAAGCGTCCCCTGCCAATCTCCATTTTGGGGCTGAATTTTCGAGTAGCATCGATTATTTGTTTGAGGGTGAAAGATTTTCCTTGGACCTCAATGGTTATTTCTATTTGAAGGAAACATCAAAGTAAGAATTCTTAAGGTAGTGTGGTGCATAATGATTTTAGATTAGCATGGAGAGGTACCATCCAACTCGCTTTTCCACAGCCAGCCCATTTTCCACATGAAAGCCACCAGAAGTAGAGGAGCAAATACTGAACCTGCAGTAATCCCTGCAATTTTTGAAGGAGATAGTCCCTTGCCACCAACTTTGAACTCTGGATACAAGTAGTGGAAGACACCAATAATTTTTTTTTAACCAGATAAAGTGTAACAGAAATCTTTGCTCAACAAAAATAAAAGAAATGCAACTCTTTACTTGCAGTTACGGAAATGCCTGCCACAAGGGGTCCATTCAGAGACAGGGCAGCGGTTGTATAGGAAAAACCTGGCACCTGAAAAGATCCTTTTCCAGCCCAGAAAAAATGGATATTCAATAGATGATCATCTCCTACATATGCTGTGAAACTTGCAGTCCATGTCTTATTGGTGCCGTAGGCCATTTCTTTTATGTTGAAGTCTTTTAGTTCTCTCTTCCCCTGTATCAAAAATGAATGTTGAATGGTGGAAATTATTGAAAGGAGCTGCAGAAAGATATAGCGGTTACCTGTATATATACATCAAAAACACGTCTCCCTAAATTCGAGTAATCTTCATCACTTTGGTAAACAGTTTCAGCGAAGTAAAGTTTCACAGTGTAATTTCCTTTAAATAAACAGAAGCCGTAATATGTCAGAGAAAGAGGGCAGAGGCGAGTTGAGTTGTAAAGAAGTGTCCCAGCAGAATCACAAACTGCACAATCCACGTTTTTTATGTAATCACTGGAATCATAAGTTTCCGAACCAAAGTCTCCAGAACAAGAATAAGCCCAATTTTCTCTTGGAGCTGGATAGTAATTTGATGCTGTACTGTCTGCTTCAAACACTTTCCCATCAAGAACTGTCTCTCCTCCTCCACAATTTATATACAAGGAATCGTCTGCAAAAAATGAAAATCAGTACAGAGAATCTGTCCTGCGCTAAATTCTAAAGACAATTTTCAGAAGAGTTTCTAACATTGCATATGTCATTCCAAACCTAAGGTCAAACAAATAAATAATTTAAATGAACGACTCAGGAATGTAAATATGAGCTTCTCAATGGAACTTACACTTTGGTTTTCCCCGACATTTATTTTTCAAATCCCGTATAGAATTCCTAGAAATAGCAAACAAAATTGGTAAGAAATAACTCATGATCATTTGTTCTAAATTAATGACACCATATGGAGGATATTATCATACCTGTTTGGTTGACTGCTTGAGTAGGAACAACATGCAAGCAGTTGGTGCACATGATACAAAATGATTAGAAGTTGGGATTTCATAGACAATAATATTCTTGCAAGTGAAAAAAAAGGAAGAAGAAAATGAAGTTGCCGTTATTACATGTTCAGCTTTCCTTCTCCTTTCTTCGGACCATCATCGAAATTATTATATGACAAGTCCCTGCAACATTATTGTTTACATATCAAGATTTTATTGAGGAAATCTACAAAAGGGAAAACAACCCATCTGAGCAAAGAGCACAAAGCCATAACATACGCCTTGTCTTCAATGGTATCAGGAACCCAGGAAGGTACTGTGCCATTAAGCATATTTCCTGTAAGAAACCTAAACAAAACAAACCACAATGAAAACCATCCCATGTACTTTTTAACAGAGTGGCAGAACGAACTTATTATAAGACATCGAGTTCAAGGAATCTCTTTTGCATACATCTTACTTAAATTCAGCTTTTTCATGGAATCTGGTATTCCACCAGTTAAGCTGTTAAAGCTCAAGTCTCTGCAGGATCAATAAAATGAAAGCAAACGTTATCCTACATATTTGATATATAGTTGTGCTATGGTCAATTATTGCATAGCTGATTCTGTAAACACATAATCAAAATCATCAACACTTCCTATGCATGGCCTAAGGGCCCTAAACAATGAGCATTTATAGAGCTGATGAAACAAAATAGCCATGACAGGACTACAAATCTTTTACAAAAGAGGAAATGAAACTTACAGGTATGTTAACCTTGACCAATCACCAATGTACGGGGGGATTTCACCACTTATTGAGCAATTCCTTATCATCCTACACAAATCATTGAAGAAGTTGGTGTTTGGATTTATCCAATGCATACATATCGTTAAGAGTCACATTCATAAATATTGTGACTTCATGATTCTGTTATGCCTATAGTCGTAATATATATATATATATTTTACAAAATTATTTAAACAAAAAGGTTTCTTTTATCCTAGATTGAAAAAATATGATTTTTTTTTTTTGAAAACATAGAGTATATATATACTAATAAGTTTCAAATCCCACATTGAAAAAACATAACTTTTTTCATGAGAATATAGAATATATATACGAAAGGGTTTCAAATCCCACATTAAAAATATACTATATTATCTTTTTAAGCTGAAGTATTTAAATCAAAAAGGTTTTTTTATCCTACATTGAAAAAACATGATTTTTTTTCTTGAGAACATAGAGTATATATATGAAATGTGTTATCCTTTTTAGTTAAAGTATTTAAACTAAAAGGTTTTTTATTTCACATTGAAAAAATATGACTTTTTTTTTTTGGAACATAGAGTATATATATTAATGGGTTTCAAATCCCATATTTTTTTTTTAAAAAAACTGGGTCTTGTCCGGGTTCGCCCAGGTCATGGGACGACCCAACAGCTGACCCAACAACCCCATCACCGGCCTTCACAGACCATCCTCCACAGACCCAAACCAGGCCCTCCAGATCCACCGATAGTACCACCCCTCTGCTCTTTCAGCTGCCCCCTTCTCTGCTAAACCGAGACCCAGCTCTCTCTCCTTCATTTAGCCACCTCTGCCTCTATGTAATTCGTCCATAGATGCCATTTCAAATCAACCCCTTGTTTCCTTGTTTTTCTCAGTCGTTTCCAGCACTGTTCCTGAGTCTATTTTGTAATTTGTAGATTTTGAAATGTGTATTTAAATTATTGTAAGCAATTTTAATTTTTGTTACATTGGAAACTTGAAACTGGGAGTGGGTGAGTAAATTAGAATGTTTGGTTGGGAGTGTGTGTTTGTGGGTATTTTCTTTTATGTTTTTTGAATGTTAAAAAACAAAAAGAATTAAATATATATATATTTTTTAATTTGCATATGATAAAATCGTATCTATTTGACATGAAATTTCAAGAATATATTTTGGTATGTAACTAGTTTTATATTTTTATTACTTAAAGCCTTGATAATTATTTATGTGATTTCCGAGTGTGAGCTTTAAAGAAAAGCAAAGGAAGGAAAAACTCACAGGTATCTTATTCCCGTCATATTTGCATTTTTTGGGAAAGGGAAACCGGCCGAGCTTCTTACATCACTGACAAACCTGGAAGAAAAACAATCCAGAATAAAACATGCCTTTATTTCAACCCGGTTAAATTAAATTATAGAGCACTTACAAGTATCGAAGATTTGACATGTTAAAAAGAGGTTCAAGAGGAAGCTCTCCTTCAAAATCATTTCCGGAGAGGAACCTGTCATCAGTACACAAAAACACAAATTATTGAATGATATTCTTCGATCATCGACAGTTTCTCAATCAAATAATTTCTTACAGGTAAGAGAGTGCAGTCCAATTCGCAATGAACCTTGGTACTTGACCAGTCAAACGGTTCCCAGCTACGCTACTGCAGCCATAGTTAGTTGCTTTTCCTTGGAACAATAATTAAACAGATTGTTGGTTGAAATAACATGATGAGTTGCACTTACAACCACTGCAATCGCGTAAATTTGGCATAATTTTCCGGCAGTTTTCCTCCCAAATTGTTGGAGCTCAACCCTCTACAACAACAAATCAAAAGGATTGTAATCCACCCTTTTTCTATTTTATTTCTCCTATTACAATCAAAAGTTGACATTATTATTCTTCTTTTTGAAACTTACAAATAACTAAGATATCCCAATCTTCCAAGTTCTGGGGGAAGCTGACCACTGAGTTCATTGAAGCCCAAGTCCCTAATTAAATAAGAGATATGAACCAAACCAAACTCAAAAAGTTAAGAGGAGAATGAAAGAGTGAGTGAGTGAGTTTCTATGCATCTGTAGGAGATTAGAGAGGTTGCCCAATTCTTTAGGGATAAGAGCACAAAACTTGCATAAGCAATGGAAAAAGAATTTAATTAACATTATATGATACTGAAAAGACTGTGATTACATGATACTTACAGAGAATAGAGGGACGGCAAATTCCCCAAGGATGAAGGTATGGAGCCAATGAGAAAGTTACCGGAGAGATCGCTATGCATATGTATTACCATATTAGTTCATTATTGCTAAAAAATAAAAATTCTCGTTCTAAAATAAGAACCAATAATTTAAATTTTAAGAAGACACACTAAGAACTGAAATTAGTTATTAAATATGATCCAAAAGCTAAGCAGCTCTTTGCTTATAACCCTGCAGACAGCCCAACAAGCATCAGCACAGTTAAGCAATTAGTGAAACACGGCTTTTATCCTAATTAAATAAAAAAAAGAGAACCAAACAGAACTCAGAAAGTCAACTTTTGTGACCATTAACACCTTGCCATGAACATTTATAAGTATCAAGACCCCAAACAGCTTGCCTTTTTTTTCTTTTCTAACAAAGCTAATTTTACTTGAAAATGTTTCACCAAAAATACTATTAAAAAATCGTAATTATTACAGCTACAAGTTTAATCTATCAATTGTATATTCAGTAACTTCATCTTATAACGAAGCAAATTTGAGTTCTTAAGTCAAATTTTCACCATTATAATATAATTATATAGTCCTAACATAACTTCTCCGAATGAAAATGAAATTTTAACTATTGGGTTTTTGGAACTTATCGATGGAATCTAAGTATTTAATGGAATATAATTTAAAAGAAGTGATTTTAGAGGGAAAAAAATGTTTTATATATATATATATATATATATATATATATATATATATATATTCTGACAACGCATGCTGAGACTATATTTTCACATAAGATATATATTAATTGTATGCTTTTTTTCTTACCATTATATATTATTTTTTAAAAGAACAGCAATGGTATAAAATCAACCCCAAATATCCAAGATGTTCTCCTATAATTCATATAAAAATGGATGTTATTCGATGCCCAAGTCGAACTTTTTGGTTAGTGCCATTTTTTTTAAAAAAGAAATTCTTGATTATGGATAGTTTGCTTTTAACTATATTAGAAATAATAGATTTAGTCTTAATTAAAGCATGAAATCTAAATAGAAAAAACATAATAATCTATAAAAATTGGACATGGGATGTTTCTGAAAAAAAAGTCAATATTAATAAAATACATATAAACGCCCACAAGAATAAGAGCACAAAACTTGTATCAGCAATAAAAAAAAATTTAATTCACATTATATAATACTGAAAAGACTGTGATTGGATGATACTTACAGATATCCGAGGGACGACGTCAAACTCTCCAAAAATGAAGGAATGGAGCCATTGAGGAAGTTATCGGAGAGATCGCTATGCATATGTATTACCATATAAGTTTATTGTTACTCAAAAGATAATATATTTAATGCATGCTGAGACTATATTTTCATAGAAGTTAGTAATTGTATGCTTTTTTTCTTACCATTATATATTATTTTTTAAAAGAACAGCAATGGTATAAAATCAACCCCAAATATCCAAGATGTTCTCCTATAATTCATATAAAAATGGATGTTCTTCGATACCCAAGTCGAACTTTATGGTTAGTGCCATTTTTTTCTTTTAAATCTTGAATTCTTGATTATGGATAGTTTGCTTTTAACTATATTAGAAATAATAGATTTAGTCTTAATTAAAGCATGAAATCTAAATACTTGATTAGGAAAAACATAATAATCTATAAAAATTGGACATGGGATTTTTCAGAAAAAAAGCCAAAATTAATAAAATACCTATAAACACCCACAAGAATAAGAGCACAAAACTTGTATCAGTAATCAAAAAAGATTTTAATTCACATTATATGATACTAAAAAGATTGTGATTGGATGATACTTACATATATTCGAGAGATGACAAACTTCCCAAAGATAGAGGTATGGAGCCACTGAGGAAGTTATCGGAAAGATCGCTATGCACATGTATTACCATATAAGTTCATTATTACTCGAAAGATAAAAATTCACATCCTAAAATAAGAACCATTAATTTAAATTTTAAGAAGACACACTAAGAACTGAAATTAGTTATTATATATAATAAAAAAGCTAAGCAGCTCTTTGCTCATAATAATGCAGTCACCCAAACAAGCCTCAACATGGTTAAGCAATTAAAAAATAAAACTCGGAAGGGGGGAAACATCCACAATAAATTAATGGAAAAAGAAAAAAAGATTACAATTATGAAATGTTGAAAATCAATACAGATTTCTTTACTAGCTCCCTTGTTTTTAGAAGGCACTTATTTTATTTTTATTTTTTACTATTTCAAACCGACATCTAAGTCATGCTTGTAAATATCTTTCCTCTTTAATGAAACAGTAGAAAAAAACTCATACTCCTATTTAATTTAACATATCTACATTTATTAATATTAAATATTAAACATTAAAAGACTATAAAATTATTTGAGATAATTATATTCGTAAAATTAACATTGATTTTCCTATATTCGTGAATACTTGTCAATTTACAAAATATAAATATAAATTTTTTAAAAAAAAATTCAACCATCATTAATATATATGTGTGTAATATATATATATGGTTACCCAATAGTAGATAAAGTATAATACACAGTCTGTTTTAGAAATTGATAACTTATCCATTTAGTCACTTTTAGCACTGGAAAATAATAGTAAGAACGTATTTAACGAAAATTGGCAACAAAATAAACTGCAGTAGTAGTATATGATCATGGTACTGGATCACTTACAGAGAGGTGAGTGAAGACAAGTTCCCCATGGTGACGTCTGAGATTTGAATTCATTCATGCATAATTAATGGGTAGTAATTATTCAAATATATAATATATAATTATGAGTTATTATGCATTATTAATCCAACACTATTTTTGTATCTATTATCCTCTCCCGAGTAATGTGAGCTTGTGTTTTATGTCTTTTATCTCACAATTCATAGAAAAATATCCATCACACTTTTTTTATATATACTAGTTTTGATACCCGTGCGATGTCGTGGGTCATTTTTTTGTATAAAAAATATTTAAAAATTAAAAAATTTAAAAATCTTGGGTTGTTCTGCAAAGTTATACACAAGAATCTTGGGTTTGGCTGCAATGCCTGACCTAAGAGTAATATTTATAATATTAATAATAAAATTAAACTTGCATGACTCAAGTTTAAGTGAGTCTGCCTGTAACACCGGACCAAAGAATATTGGTTGTGGGTCTTGCTATAAAGTCGTGTCATAAAAGTGTGATAATTAAATAGATTAATTAAAAAAAAAGAAAAAAAATCAACAGAAAGAAAAAAACTAATGAAGAAAAAGAAAAAGAAATTGAATTAATTGGGTTAACCCTTTAAACCAGGTTACCCCATAAAACCTGAGATTTGCGTCGTGAAAGTTTGATAACTAAATAAAAAAAAATAACGGGTTTACCCAGAATTAACCGGATTAACCCATCAAATCAAGTTAACTTATCAAGCCTAGGATACGTGTCATGAAAGTCTGATAATTAAATAGAAAGAAAATTAACTTTAACAAACTAAACTAAATGAAAAAAATAACTCGTCAAATCAGGTTAACCCATTAAACCTGAGATTCATATCATGAAAATATGATAACTAAATTAAAAAAAATTTAACATTAACAAACTAAATAAAAAAAAAAAACAATTCATTAAAAAAAATTAAAAAGAAAAAAAACAGTCATATAATATAATACAATATAATAATAATTATAATGAAAAAACGTGGGGATCGAAAGCTAAAGCTAAAGCTAAATTCTCAACCAACTCAATATTAAAAAAATAAATTTAACAAAGATAATTTAAAAAATAAACATGTGGGGGAAACACTGCAGCCAAACAAAAATTATGTAAGGGAAACACTGTAGTAATCCATAGTGTTTTTTTTTTTTTTAAAAAAAAGCTACAAAACTAAGTTCTCAACCAGCTTAATATATAAAAAAAAAAACCAAGATCCGTGTAATGAAAGTATGATAACTAAATTAAAAATTTTTTTCACATTAACAAACTAAATTAAACAAAAAAAAATTCATTAAAAGAAAAAAAACACAGAAAAAGGAAAAAAAAAAACCCATGGGCAAAAAAAAAAAAAAAAAAAAAAAAGTAGAGTGTTTCACTATGTGCGTAGTGATACATTATATGTAAAAAAACAGAAGAAACAAAAGCGAGGAGAAAAAACCCTGCTACAATGAAAAACCCACGCGTTAAAAAAAACATGTGAAAAAAAAAGAAAAAAAAAAGGAAAAACTACTACAGAAAAAAAAACGAAAAACAAAAAAAAAATGCCACAGAAGAAAAAACAAACAAAAAAAAACTGCAAAAAAAAAAAAAAGAAACTTTAGCTACAGTAAAAAAAGCTACGCGTTTTAGTATATTACTTAATTATATGTAAAAAAATAGAAGAAACAAAAGTGAGGAAAAAAAAATAAACAAACATGCTACAGTGAAAAACGCACGTGTTAAAAAACAACAGGTAAAAAAAAGAAGAAAAAAAAAGGTGCTACAGTGAAAAAATATTTAAAAAAAAAAAAGCAAAAGAAAAAAAAAAGAAAAGAAAAAACTGATACAGAAAAAAAAAAAACCAAAAAACAAAAAAAATGTCATAGAAGAAAAAAACTACAAAAAAAAAACAGCTTTATCTACATTGAAAAAGTTACGCGTTTTAATATATTACTTAATTATAATATTATAATTATAATTATAATAATAATAATAATTATTATTATATATAAGTATAATTAAAAGCCGTGGGGAAGCTACAATGCTTTCCCACGCCTTTTAAAGTTCTTTAATATAATAATGGAGAGAATTATATATAAAGCAGCCCATCAATTAAGTGGAGCTGAAAGATAAGACAGAATACAAAGAATCTGAAAAGAAGAAAAACAAACTATTTAATTATGTGCCTCACAACTAACCACCAGGCTTCACTCATGATACAATAAGCACGCACTTCTTCCACTTTGGACCACAAGTTGTCACTGAGGCTGTACCGAGGTATTGTTTAAACTATATTTTATTTCAACAAAAAAAAAAAATCTAGCCTTCTGCGCTTGTAATTGCTAAACCATTTTGTATTCAGAATATATTATTTATGCTATTCTCCCATGAAAAGTCTTGGCTGTGATATTCATACACCAATTGCTGGCTCTATTTCATACACCATGGAAGACTTGGTTGATTTGGTCGATAACGTTGACACCTATGGTGATGGGGAAGAAGACGTTGCGGATGATGAGGACTTTTGGGGACTGCAGCAACGGGTTGGAAAAATCAGATCTGGCAAAGGATGGAGACAATTATCATGTATTGATATTCAAATACTCGAAAAACAATTTAGGTGGTGTGCTGCCTCAATCAGAAGATTTGAATAACTTTCATAATAATTTTTTAATATCATGAATTAATTATTTGAATTTGATTAGTTACTAAGTGGTGCATAAATAATGTTTTTAAAATGCTAAAATCATATTTAGATTAGTCCAACGATTTAGAAAGGTTTATTCACCTTAATTTACATTAAAATTTATCTTCATTTTTATTATTATTTTAAAGTACTATAAGTTTTATCAATTTTAATTCACATCGAGAAAATATATTTTTTAATTAAAACAAGATTCTAATAATATTTTATTAATTAAACATGATTTGTTTTTATATATTAATTTTCGATACTTAACCTTTAGGCTATGCGTGTTTATATAACATCATAATTTAATTAATCTTTAAAAATTAAATAAGTGAATAAGCTTTCATGCATGCGGGCGCGCAGATGCTTCCTCACCATCACTATTTATAAACAAGGAATTATCTGCAAGAAAACTTATTCTCAGTGCAAACATGATTATTTACCATGAGAAACTCAGCCAGTATAATTAATTAGAAGAGATAAATTCTCCATCTAATAAAAAGAATGAACCTTGCAGAAATTTGTTAGACATGTGTCGCACCCCAAAAAAAAAATCCTGGCGCGCGGCATCGGCTGGCGATTTTTATCGTTGTTGCGTTTGCTTTGAATTCGTTCGTGGGAGTCGCCACCTAGTAATTTATTGAGGGCTACTAGGAAACCTGATGTACTGGTCTTGTCAGAGATCATGGGTAAGGGACTGGTTGTGGTTAGGGAAGGTATTAGCACCCCTAACACACACTACCTGAGATAAGCTGTTTCGTGTTCTGATGTGATTTGAAAATTTAAAATATTAATTAAATTCTTAGGCTTGAATAAATCAGTTATTAAATCCCTGAATATATGTAGAAACTTGTCCTCATATTTTCATGGAAAATACAACTTGATTTTATTTGTCCTTGAGATATTTAACCATATTTAAATTAACAAATAATTCTTTTTGTCCTTTTTTAATTTTTATAATTCAATAACATATAATAAAAAATACAACCACACACATTCATATTTCACTATTTTATTTTTTTTGTTTCTTTTCTTTTCCTTTTCTTTTCTTGTCTTTTCTTTCCATAATACAAATACAAATACAAATTCAAAACTAAATAAGAAATTACATCAAACAAAAATTACATTAAAATTACAATAACAGCCCTAAAACAATATGGAATTCACAGGAACACCTTTTGCACCACTGAAACAGTGCTGGGAGCATTTTCAGGGCAACTGAACGCTGGTGGCGCGTCTTCCCACGCGCCACCGTCACTGGCGGCGCGTGGATTCACGCGCCGCCATGAAATCTGGGCAGCGTGAGGGGCTGTAATGGCTACCTCTCCTGTTCCTTTCTCTCGCCGGCGGTGACCTGCAATAACAGAAAATGCACAACACAGTCGATTTTAGTTTTTTAGATCTGTTCAAGTTCTCTTCAGATCTGTCCCGTGCGGGTCTTTTGAATCTGCCTCGCTGCAGATCGGTCATCTCCTTCCTCTCCTCCGTTTCAGGTGGCCAGCAGTGAAGAGGGAAACGACTGAGAAGGGGGCGTTGCCGCTGGGACTGTTCGGCCGCTGCTGTGGTCGTCGCTGGGTTCTTCAGTTGCGGGGAGATCGGGTGCTGCTGTGGAGGAGCTGCTGCTGTTGGAGGATGGCGTTGATGGTCCGGAGGAGGAGATGACGCTGCTGAGAGGGGGGAGGGTCTGGTGCTGGTCGGCCGAAGAAGGGCTGCTGCTAACCGGTTGAAGGAGAAACGGCTGAGAGGAGAGGATTTGTGGGAATCGGGAAGGTCCCTCTGATTTTCAAATGAAAATAGAGGCGTGGCCGAGAGAGGGGTGAGGGAGACAGTGAGGGCTAAAAAAAAAACGTGAGAGAACTGATGGAGGGGGCTGAGCTTGGTTGTTTCAGTGGGGAAGAAGGAGAAAATCTCAAAGGAGCTGGGGATCGTGGGTCTCTGCCCACTGCTCTCGGGACCCGACAAAAATGGCTTCCCCCCCTTCTTGCAAAGCTGGGCTTGAGAAGAAATATGGGTTTTTTTTTTTTCATTATGAGGAGGGCCAACATGTCGGCGGGAAACAAGGAAAAGAAGACCATGGGTGGGGGCTAAGTAATTAATTTTTAGCCGAAAGAGAGGGATTAAATAATAGTATTGGGCCAGGGGCAACGGCTAATTTCGGGTGAAGAGAAAAAAAATTCTTAGGTTGCCCCTCCTTCCAAAATTCAAAATTCCCTTAGGCAAAAATATTGTTTCGGCCTCAAAATTGGTCCCTTAATTTTCTTTTTTCTTTTTTTTTTTAAAATTTGATTTTTCTTGTTTTTTTGTATTTTTTGAAAACGAGCAATATCGACGTCGACTCAAATACGGAAAATCAATTATTTTAAAAATGACGCGTGAAAAGTCGAACGCGTTTGAAAATCCTTTGAAAAATTAAATTCTTTTTAGACGACGTTGAAAATGCTAAAATGACGAAAATATATTAAAAAACATATTTTTTGGATTTTCTTTGTTTTTCTCTATTTTTGGATTTTTTTTGAAAATATATAAAAAACATGGGTCAAAAATTGGGTAGCAACAGATGCCCCCTCTTTACAATGCTTACGAAGCGAAAATTCTCAAAATTTTGCATAGTAAGCTTTGTAAAGAAAACAAAAGGAAAATGATTTCATTATCTTGGGCGACCTGCCCACACCTACTCACCCTAGTCTATTTTCACGGGCGACCGACCCACACTCTCCCAATAGTCTATTTTCACGGGCGACCTGCCCACACATTGGGTTTACCTGAGATCCCATTTGGCGACCTCATTCAACTGGAACGAAAATATTGCGTAACTCGGTTAACCTGAAATCCCATCTGGCGATTCCCTTTAACCAAAGCTACATGAGATCCCATCTGGCGACCTCATTCAACTGGAACTAAACTGTGTAACTCGGTTAACCTGAAATCCCATATGGCGATTCCCTTTAACCAAAGTTACATGAGATCCCATCTGGCGACCTCATTTAACCAAAACAAAAGAATGTGTAAAAAATGGTCTCATTGTACGGGTGACTAACCCTAGAAAAAAAAGCTAGTCTCATTGTACGGGTGACGAACCCTAGAAAAAAGCTGGTCTCATTGTACGGGTGACGAACCCTAGAAAAATGGTGGTCTCATTGTACGGGTGACGAACCCTAGAAAGATGCTGGTCTCATTGTACGGGTGACGAACCCTAGAAAAATGGTGGTCTCATTGTACGGGTGACGAACCCTAGAAAAATGCTGTGAAGTGCGGTCTCATTGTAATGGGTGACCTACCCACGTGGAAAAAATATGAAGTGTGGTCTCATTGTAATGGGTGACCTACCCAGATAGAAAGAATGTGAAGTGTGGTCTCATTGTAATGGGCGACCTACCCAAAAAAATGGAAAAAATATGAAGTGTGGTCTCATTGTAATGGGTGACCTACCCAGATAGAAAGAATGTGAAGTGTGGTCTCATTGTAATGGGCGACCTACCCAAAAAAAATGGAAAAAATATGAAGTGTGGTCTCATTGTAATGGGTGACCTACCCAGATGGAAAAAATATGATGAAGTGGTCTCGTTGTGATGGGCGACCTACCCAAATAGAAAGAATATGAAATGCGGTCTCATTGTAATGGGTGACCTACCCAGATGGAAAAAATGTGGAAAACTGCGGTCTCATTGTCATGGGTGACCTACCCGGATGGAAAAAATATGATGAACGGTCTTATTATGATGGGCGACCTACCCAGATGGAAAAAATGTGATATGACAAGTGTGAAAAATAGGACTTACCTGGCGAAGTCCTGAGGGGATGACAGAAGAAGGGCTGGAAAACTTGGTGCTTCCTGATAAGTCCCGATCATAGGATTTGAAAACTCGGTGTTTCCTGACTGCAAGGGTTGAAAACTCGAGGCTTCCCGATTGCAAGGTTGATCTTTTCATTTCTTTGGGATTTTCCTAATGGTAGGGTTCATCCCATCGTCCTTTTATTCCATGATCAAAACCGATTCTTTATTATCATCACCACCATGCTTCTTTCTTTTTCCACCATCTTGCTGGACCTTCTTAAGGATTTTCCTGTAACAATTCAAAAATATGTGCAAATGGTTTTTTTTTTTTTTTTTTTTTTTTTGAGGTTAGATGATATGAATGCATCCTTACCTGATTCGAAATATAGGTCCCCCCCTCCTTGATGCTCCATCGTCATAGGGTTCCCTTGTTTGCATCCCAAAGCTTTCTTTGTTCTTTCGATGCATTGGCTCATTCATGTGCTAGCCATCCACTCAGCTGTAAATGCAATGCCCATCCCGGGCTGTCTTCGATAATTACCGCTTGCATCGTTCATCAAGCTTGACCCTGCCCCCAAGTGTGGTGCTGCTTGATTTATCATGAAGGATTTTCTCTCTTGAATTCTTCTGAGAATTATCCTTTGATTGATTGTGTGCATCATGTCAACACCCCATCAAAATTGTCAATCAGTCATGAACTTGCCTTCGGTTGAAACAACATTCAAGTATGTATGGTCATCAGCCTTCATGGAACTGCCAAGTCATCCAGACATGGATCTCATGCTTTGCAGTAAACAACTCCTCATTGTAGGCGCGATGTATTTCTCTATGGATTCCTCTTAGCTTGTCAAATCAGATCGTGAAAATAACTGCTTTGGCATCATCAACGTGTTCATGTTATCACCCATATTCATGCGGTGAAGTGTGCATTTGAGCTTCAGAATAGATGGTCCCATAGTCAAACTTAGTGGTATGCATATGTTCGATGTTCATTCAAATGCACTCACCCGATAACATCTGTCAGGAGTCATAGCCATGTTTCAGAGGGTGACCTAAGATGAAGATATGAAAATATCCTTCAAGTGCAGCGTTGCTCATCAATTGCTGCTGAAGTTCACTAAATCATGGATTGTCTTTGAACAACATTGCCCCAGCAATGATATGAATGCTCGTTCATTAGTTTATACTCAATGATGTTTTCCTTTGTCATTGTCAGATGATAATCATAACTTTCCGGGACTTTGATGACTCATCATCTGATTCTTTCTTTGCCCCCAGTTGATCTGGATACTGTTTGTTTTCCTTCTTAAGGTCCACTGTATTGCCCCCAGCTGCTCAACTTTTCAAGGAGTGTCGAGGACTTCAATGTCATTTCTATCAACGATTTTGCATACTCAATCAATGTTCTTCTGTGTTTGATAATCTTCCTTGTTCTGGAATCAACTCTCATATTTCAAAGATCATGTCTATTCAAAGTCTAGTTTGTTGAAATGAAATCAGAGATGTCCCTTTTTTTGGAATCTTTTGAAAATCAAGCTTTTTGATCAAAGACCCAACACACGTTATTCGAAATACACAGTCCTTTGATTGTCTTGTATTTTGAAAAAGAAATCGACCCGTTGTAGGATTAAAATGGTTCCATGGTTCTTTGTATCAATTTGAATCCTTGATATTGGGTATATCATTTTGATGGTCTGTGATGAGGTGACATTTTTGTGAATTTCAAAACAAGATGCTCAGGCTTTATCAAGAAAAGTTGTTTCTTTTCTTAGCATTTATTTTATCAGCATGCATAATAACCAGTAGCTTAATTCATGAAGTCACGACCTTATGGAAAAGCTCTTTAAGTTTTGAGAGCGCCATTTATCGGTTCAAATTTCTTGCTTGATTAAAAAGGGCTTTTAAAAGCACGTAATGCAGGCTATGGTTCATGGCTATGAAAGAAAGGAATTTCACAGGCTCAAAAGGTGTTTGAGGGTTTCAAAGACCTAGGATCAACATCAACTATTCATCAACTCTTTTCTATTGTTGTCTTTGTAGAGGAAACGACATATAACCTTGTTAACCTCAAAGTTTAGACTTTTCTTAACATAAGTCATAATACAAATCCACATTTCCTTGATGAATAACGAACCTTAATCATCTGATAACATCAGAGGCTTTATAATGGACACCAAAAGTCACGTTTATAGCTTAGTCTTTTTTTCTGGTATTGACTTTTGTTGTGTCCTTGATTGAAATTGCTTTTTGCTTTTCATAGACATGATGGCGTTTTCTTTCCTTTATCTTCGACTTGTCTTTAAGTGAAGGTAATTTCAACTTCTTCTCCGTTTTTTTTTTCATTTTTTTTTCATCATAGCCTTCCTCAAAACTTTCTTATATGCCCCCAGTCTATGTGTCTTCTTATAGCTCTCTTTTCAATCATTGGACTTTGTTCTAAGCCTTCCTCTTTATCCATTAATTATATCAATGTCTCCAACATATCTCTCATCTGCCCCCAGTATGGGGTGTGATCCTAGTCAGGGTTTTCATGAAAAGAATATTCTATTCAGCTCAAAATGGGACTACAAGGGATATAACCTTTAGAAAGTGAAGGGATATCAAAGATGGCCTTTTCTCATTTCAAGCAAGGTCAGTTAGAACTGATAAATTTTGACCTCATCCATTGAATGATTTGGACTTGTAAGAGTCATGATTCACGAGTCCATAACTATTGAATCCACTATATGTCATTATGCATGTCGCACCCAAAAAAAAAAATCAGCGCGCGGCATCGGCTGGCGATTTATCATCTCGTTGTTGTTGTTTGCTTGAATTTGGTTCGTTGGAGTCGCCACCTAGTAATTTATTGAAGGCTACTAGGAAACCGGATGTACTGGTCTTGTTAGAGATTCGCGGGTACGGGACTGGTTGTGGTTAGGGAAGGTATTATCACCCCTAACGCACCCTACCTGAGGTAAGCTGCTTCGTGGCTTTGATGTGTTAAAGAAGTTTTAATAATTGTCTTTTCGTTGAAAATTAGAAATATTACTTACGTATAAGTTAATAATTCTTATCCGTGATCCGATAAAAATATTAAATTCTTCTTTAATATATTTGCAATTCTATCATAAAAAAAGAAAAGAAATAAATAATTCAAAAAAAAAATAACACCACACATACACTTTCACTATTTTTTTTGTTTCTTTTTTCTTTTTCTTTCTCCTTTTCTTTTCTTTTCTTTTACATCCATATTTACAAAATACAAATAAAAAAATTCAAAACCAAATAAAAAAAAAAATACATCAAACAAATTTTAAATTACAAAACAAGCCCCTACACAATCTAGAAACCACTTTGCACCTCCGGAACAATGTTCAGCATGATTTCTGGGAGCAGGAACAGTACCGGCGCGTGGAACAGACGCGCCGCCGCGTGAAACCAGCAGAAACCGGTGGATCTGGCTCAGCCTTTCCTCCCCTTTCTTTCCTCGCCGGAGGTGACCTGCAATAACAACAGAAAACGCAACAAAGCAGTCGATTTTAATTTTTTTCTTAGTTTTTCAGATCTGTTTTTTTTTGGGGTCTTCTTCATCGGTTCGGGTCTGCTTCCTTCTCCTCTATTTCTGGTGGTGGATCCGGCGGTTGCAAAGGGGGAGCGACGCTGCTGGGGAAAGGAAACAGCGGTGGCTGGCCTTGCTGCTGCTGCTTGTCCGGTGGGCGCTGGGTTTCGTCTTCTTCTCCTCTGCTTCGGGTGGCAGATCGGTGGCTTGGTGGAGGGCTGGAGGCTGGAGCTGCTACGGTGGGGGGGTGGCCGTCCGGTCTTTAATCCTCTTGGCAGATCTGATGGTGTCGGTGCTGGTGCTGTTGCCGAGGGGGGGAGATGTTGGAGACGACGCCCGTTTTGGTCGCTGATGGTGGAGGCGCCTGCTGCTGTCGTTGTTTCTGTCACCGGCGGTGGAAGGTTTGAGGAAAAAATAAAGGAACGGCCGGCTGAAGGGAAAAGTCAGGGGGGAGCTGCAGTGTAGAGAGAAAAATTCAACGTGGGGGCTGATGCTTGACCGGTTTTGAAAGGAAGAGAAAAAAAAAAAAAAGGTTTAGAGCCTCGGGGCTCTCTGTTTTTTTGGGTCAAAAGAGGGGGGGTTCGGTTTGTGGTGGAGGAAGTCGGTGGTCCTTGGGTGGTGGTTGTGCTTGGCTGTGGCTGAAAGAGAGAAGCCGGGAGGCGCCGGGGCTGTGAAGGAAGAAGTCTCTGGTGAACAGCGGAGGGTTGCTCTGATTTCTCTTTTGGCAGAGGAGAAGTAGTCGGCGGCGTGAACAAAAAAGGTTCCAGCGGGGAGGGGCTGCTGTTTGGAAAAATGGGGAGCCTTAGTCTTGGCCGGCGGCTGGAGAAAAGAAAAATAAAAAAATCCAAAGGGTGGGGGGCTCCGGCGGCTGCCTTTGGTTAGAGATGGATTTAGGGTTTTTTGTTGAATTTTTTGTTGTTTCCAAAATTAGCCCCCCCTTGCAAGTGTTAGAAACCAGTATTTATAGGCAAAAAATATTACCAAGTTTTCAACATTGGTCCCTTAACTTTTTTTTTTTTGTAAAATTTGATTTTTCTTGTTTTTTTGTAATTTTTTGAAAATGAGCAATATCAACGTCGACTCGATGCGGAAAATCAATGATTTTAAAAACGAACGACGTGAAAAGTCGAACGCGTTTGAAGACCCCTTTAAAAATTTTAAATTCTTTTTTAGACAACGTTGAAAAATTTTGCTAAAATGACGCAAATATATTTAAAAAAACATATTTTTT
>NC_133299.1:623244-721963 GCF_005239225.2 Populus alba
CGTAGATATTTGTTTAAGGAATATTGTGCTCCAATCTTAGTTTATGAAAGCTACAAACAATAATGAATGGGTATCAGCATACAAAACCTTTTATCTTATTTAATTTATCCCTGTATATATATACCCGATTTGTACAAACTCAAGCATATAAACCATAAATAAAATAAAAACATATCCAAAATAAGTTCACATCTTAAATAGGTTTAATTTTAGAAGGACTAAATTAAGTAAATTATGGTTCATAAATCCTATTTTGACGCAAACCAATCTTAATTCCAATAAAGCCCATTTAAATGGTAGAGTTTTCACATAATTTTACTAAGATCTCTACTATTAATCCCTACCATTTCTAAATCAAAGATGGAATACAAAGAGTCATATGCTGCGAAAAGAAAAGAAAAAAAAAATCAAGAAAAGAGAGCTTGTCTTGATAATTATTGTCGCACCCCAAAACAATCCTCGCGCGGCATCGGCTGGCGATTTTTCATTCTGTTTAGCTGATTTGGTTCTTTGGAGTCGCCACCTAGTAATTCATTGGGGGCTACTAGGAAACCTAATGTACTGGTCTTGTCAGAGATCGCGGGTAAGGGACTGGTTGTGGTTAGGGAAAGTATTAGCATCCCTAACGCACCCTACCTGAGATAAGCTGCTTTGTGGACTTGATGTGCTAAAGAAGTTTTAAAAAATTTTGTTCTCTCATCGAATTTTAGAAAATACAACTTACATGTAAGTTCTTGATTCTTTATCCGTGATTAAATTGAAATATTAAATTCTTCTTTATTCTGGCAATTTTATCATAAAAAAAAAAACATACACACTACATTCACTTTCAAGCTTCGTGGACTTGATGTGATATTAAAAATAAAATTTTAGCCCAATTATAAGGCTTTGATAAATCAGTTATTACTTTTCCAGAATATATGTAGATACATGTTCTACATTTCCATGGAAAATTCAACATGATTTTTATCTGTCCTTTAAATATTTGTGACTATAAATTAAATTCCTTTTTTTTTTTTTTTCAATAACATACATAAAAAAATTACAATCACACACACATCTCCTTTTTTATTATTTATCACTTTCTCTTTTCTTTTCTTTTTCTTTTACATCTACATTTACATAATTCAAATAAAAAATTCAGAATCAAATAAAAAAAATTACATCAAACAAATTTTAAATTACAAAAAAAAAGCCCCTAAACAATCTAGAAATAACAGGGATAGCCTTCAGCAGCCGGAACAGTGTTCAACAAATTTTCTGGGCGCAGGAACAGTGATGGCGCGTGGATCCCACGCACCACCGCCACTGGCGGCGCGTGGGACCACGCGCCACCGTGAAAAACAACCCGAAACAGGGGGGGTCTGCAACGACCTCCTCCCCCTTTCTTTCCTCGCCGGCGCCGACCTGCAATTACAACAAAAAACCCAACAAAGCAGTCGATTTTAAATTTTTCTTAGTTTTTTTCAGATCTGTTTTTTCTTCTTCTTCTCCATATCTGCTTCGGATTTTTGCTTCTTCTTGTCTGATCTGGCTTCTCCTTCTCTGTTTCAGGCGACGGACGGCGCTGCTGGAGGCCGATCTGGTTTGTGGCGGCGTTGATGATCACGGGTCTGCGGGGAGAAGCAACTGCTGGGATGGGTCGGCCAGGAGGGGGTCGGTTCGGTTTCTGTGGACGGTCTGGCCCCTCGTCTGGTCCCTGTCCGGCGTGAGGCTGAGCTCGGGCTGTTGAAGCTACGATGGAGCTGGCCTGGCCGCTGGTCTGCGGGGAGAAGATCAGGAAGAAGACAGCGGGGATGGAGAGGGACGGCGCTACTGGGTTCTTCGGGTGGCTGAGGATGAAAGGAAAAAAAAAAAAGGGTTCTCTGGGGGGGGGACTGTCGGCAGGTTGAGGGAAAAAAAAATCAAAAGGGGAAGGGCTGCTGTTTGGTTTCAATTGGGAGGCAGATGGGAGAAGAGAAAAAATGTTATGGCCGAGTGTGTGGGTCTGTGGAGACCGAAAATCAACAGCCCCGGGGGGGGGGGAAGAATAAATCAAAGATGGGGGACCGTGAGGGTGAGAAGGGAGTCTCTGTGTTTTGTTTTCAAGCGGTTGTGAGGAGAAGATCAAAATCCCCGGGGGGTGGCCGGCGGCAAAAAAAAAAATCAAAACCCAGCAGGGGCTGGCGGCTGGTCCTTCATGAGAGAGAGGAAGATGGTTCAGCTTTTTTTTTTTTTAGGGTTTTCCCCCTTGTGTTGCCTCCCTAAAATTACCAAATGAACCCTCCTTTTGCAAGTGTTGGAAACCAGTATTTATAGACAAAATTTTGCTAGGTTTTTCAACTTGGTCCCTCAACTTCTTTCTTTTTGTAAATTTTGATTTTTATTATTTTTTTTGTATTTTTTTGAAAACGAGCAATATCAACGTCGACTCAAAATACGGAAAATCAATGATTTTAAAAATGACGCGTGAAAAGTCGAACGCGTTCGAAAATCTTTTGAAAAATTAAATTCTTTAAATAAAAATTAAAATCTTTTTAGACGACGCTAAAAATGCTAAAATGACAAGAATATATTAAAAAAATATATTTTTTGGATTTTCATTGTTTTTCTCTATTTTTGGATTTTTTCGAAAATATATCAAAACATGGGTCAAAAATTGGGTAGCAACAGATGCCCCCTCTTTACAATGGTTACGAAGCAAAACTCTTCAAAATTTTGCATAGTAAGCTTTGTAAAGAAAACAAAAGGAAAATGATTTCATTATCTTGGGCGACCTGCCCACACACTCACACTGATCTGTTTTCACGGGCGACCTACCCACACGTACTCACTCAAGTCTATTTTCCCGGGCGACCTGCCCACACATACTCACTCAAGTCTATTTTCAAGGGCGACCGACCCACACTCTCACACTGGTCTGTTTTCACGGGCGACCTGCCCTTTTGATTGGGTTTACTTGAGATCTCATCTGGCGATCTAACAAGAACAAAAATCGGTGTGTAGCTCGATCAACCTAAAATCCCATCTAGTGATTCTGCGTGATTAGGCTAAACTGAGATCCCTTCGCCGATCCCCTTTAACCATAACCCAGGTCTGTGTGGTTAGACTGAACTGAGATCCCTTCGCCGATCCCCTTCAACCAGAACCAAAATCCTTTCCAATTAGGTTAAACTGAGATCACTTCGTCGATCCCCTTTAACCATAACCAAGGTCTGTGTGGTTAGACTGAACTGAGATCCCTTCGCCGATCCCCTTCAACCAGAACCAAAATCCTTTCCAATTAGGTTAAACTGAGATACCTTTGTCGATCCCCTTTAACCATAACCAAGGTCTGTGTGGTTAGACTGAACTGAGATCCCTTCGTCGATCCCCTTCAACCAGAACCAAAATCCTTTCCAATTAGGTTAAACTGAGATCCCTTCGTCGATCCCCTTTAACCATAACCAAGGAATGTGTAGGGTTGGGCTAGACTGAGATTCCTTCTGGCAATCCCCTCTAACCAGAACCAAAATCCTTTCCAATTAGGTTAAACTGAGATCCCTTCGTCGATCCCCTTTAACCATAACCAAGGAATGTGTAGGGTTGGGCTAGACTGAGATTCCTTCCGGCAATCCCCTCTAACCAGAACCAAAATCCTGTGTGGTTGGGATAGACTGAGATTCCTTTCAGCAATCCCCTCTAACCAGAACCAAAATCCTGTGTGGTTGGGATAGACTGAGATTCCTGTCGGCAATCCCCTCTAACCAGAACCAAAATCTTTTCCAATTAGGTTAAACTGAGATCCCTTCGTCGATCCCCTTTAACCATAACCAAGGAATGTGTAGGGTTGGGCTAGACTGAGATTCTTTTTGGCAATCCCCTCTAACCAGAACCAAAATCTGTGTGTGGTTGGGATAGACTAAGATTCCTTTCGGCAATCCCCTCTAACCAGAACCAAAATCCTGTGTGGTTGGGATAGACTGAGATTCCTTTCGGCAATCCCCTCTAACCAGAACCAAAATCCTGTGTGTGTGGCTCGGTCAACCTGAAATCCCATATGGAGATTCCCTTTAACCAAAGCTACATGAGATCCCATCTGGCGACCTCATTCAACTGGAACAAAAGAATGTGTAAAAAGTGGTCTCATTATAATGGGTGACCTACCCAAGTGGAAAGGAGGAAGAGTGGTCTCATTCTTATGGGTGACCTACCCAGGGGGAAAAAATATGAAGTGTGGTCTCATTGTAATGAGTGACCTACCCAGATGGACAAAATATGATGAAGTGGTCTCGTTGTGATGGGCGACCTACCCAAGTAGAAAGAATGTGAAGTGCGGTCTCATTGTAATGGGTGACCTACCCAAAAAAGGAAAAAAATATGAAGTGTGGTCTCATTGTAATGGGTGACCTACCCAGATGGAAAAAATATGAAGTGTGCAGTCTCATTGTCATGGGTGACCTACCCGGATGGAAAAAATGTGAAAAGCGCGGTCTCATTGTCATGGGTGACCAACCCAAATAGAAGATGTGATATGACAAGTGTGAAAAATAGGACTTACCTGGCGAAGTCCTAAGGGGATGACAGAAGATGGGCTGGAAAACCTGGTGCTTCCTGATAATACCCGATCATAGGTTTTGAAAACTCAGTGTTTCCTGACTGCAATGGTTGAAAATTCGAGGCTTCCCGATTGCAAAGTTGATCTTTTCATTTCTTTGGGATTTCCCTAATGGTAGGGTTCATCCCATCTTCCCTTTTATTCCATGATCAAAACTGATTCTTTATTATCATCACCACAATGCTTCTTTCTTTTTCCACCATCTTGCTGGACCTCATTAAGGATTTTCCTGTAACAATTCAAAAATATGTGCAAATGTTTTTTTTTTTATATAGGCTAGATGACATGCATGCATCCTTACCTGATTTGAAATATAGGTCCCCCCTTCTTTGATGCTCCATCGTCATAGGGTGCCCTTGTTTGTATCCCAAAGCTTCCTTTGTTCTTCCGATGCATTGGCTCATTCATGTGCTAGCCATCCACTCAGCTGTAAATGCAGTGCCCATCCCGGGCTGTCTTCGACAATTACTGCTTGCCTCGTTCATCAAGCTTGACCCTGCCCCCAAGTGTGGTATTGTTTGATTCATCATGAAGGATTTTCTCTCCTGGCTTCTTCTGAGAATTATCTTCTGATTGATTGTGTGCATCATGCCAATACCCATCGAGATTGTTAATCAGTCATGAACTTGCCTCTAGTTGAAACAGTACTCTTCAAGTACATGAATCATCAACCTTCTTGGAACTCAATCAGTCATCCAGACATGCATCTCATAACTTGCAGTATAAAGGCTCATGGTTATATGCTCAGTGTTCTTCTCAATAGATTCCCTTCAAAATCTTCTAATCAGATTTGTGAAAAGAAATGTCTCAGCCTCATTAATGATGCTGCTTTTTATCCACCATACTCATGCGGTGAAGCGCTCATCTGGCTTCAGAACAAATTGTCCCACAATCAGTCTTTGAGGTGGGTGCCTTTCCAACATTCATTCAATGCAGTTGTGTGATAACATCCGATAACATCTGTCAGTAGTCATAGCCATGTTTCAGAGGGTGAACCAAGATGAGGATATGAGAATATCCTTTAAGTACGGCGTTGCTCATCAATTGCTGCTGAAGTTCACTAAATCATGGATTGTCTTTGAACGACATTGCCCCTAGTTGATCTGAACATGCTCATTCTTCTGTTTACAACCAAATGGCTTTTGTGAATGCCAGGAATGACTTTGATGACTCATCATGTGATTCTTTCTTTGCCCCCAGCTGATCTGGATACTGTTTGTTTTTTCTTTTCAAGGTCTACTGTATTGCCCCTAGCTGCTCAAACTTTCAAGGAGTGTCGAGGACTTCAATGTCATTTCTATCAACGATTTTGCACACTCAATTGATGTTCTTCTGTGTTTGATAATCTTCCTTGTTCTGGAATCAACTCTCATATTTCAAAGATCATGTCTATTCAAAGTCTAGTTTGTTGAAATGAAATCAAAGATGTCCTTTTTGAAAATCATTTGAAAATCAAGATTTTTGATCAAAGACCCAACACACGTTATTCGAAATACACAGTCCTTTGATTGTCATGCATTTTAAAAAACAAAAATTGACCCAATGTAGGATTAAAATGGCTTTTCCATGGTTCTTTGTATCAATTTGAATCCTTGATATTAGGTATATCATTTGATAGTCTATGATGAGGTGACCTTTGCATGAATTTAAAAAAAAAACAAAAACGCTCAAGTCAAAACTCAGGCTTTATCAAGAAAGGTTGTTTCTCTTCTTATAACTTATTTTATCAGCATGCATAATAACCAATAGCTTAATTCATGAAGTCACGACCCTTATGGAAAAACTCTTCAAATTTTGAGAGCGCCATTTATCGGTTCAAATTGCTTGCTTGATTAAAAAGGGCTTTTAAAAGCACGTAATGCAGGCTATGGTTCATGGCTATGAAAGAAAAGAATTTCATAGGTTCAAATGGTGTTTGAGGGTTTCAAAGACTTAGGATCAACATCAATTATTCATCAACTTGTTTCCTATTGTTGACTTTGTAGAGGAAATGACATATAACCTTGTTAACCTCAAAGTTCAGACTTTTCTTAACATAAGTTATAATGCAAATCCATCTTTCCTTGATGAATAACCAACCTTAATCATCTGATAACATCGGAGGCTTTATAATGGACACCAAAAGTCACGTTTATAACTTAGTCTTTTTCTGGTATTGACTTTTGCTGTGCCTTTCCTTGATTGAAATTTCTTTTGCTCTTCATAGACTTGATAGGCGTTCTCCTTCCTTTATCTTTGACTTGTATTTAAATGAGGGCAATTTCAACTTCTTCTTCTTATTTTTTTTTTTTTCATCATAGCCTTCCTCAAAACTTTCTTATATGCCCCCCAGTCTATGTGTTTTCTTTTAGCTCTCTCTCAATCATTGGACCTTTGTTCTAAGCCTTCCTCTTTATCCATTAATCATATCAATGTCTCCAACATATCTCTCATCTGCCCCCAGTGTGGGGTATGATCCTAGTCAGGGTTTCTTTTTGAAAGAAAATATTTCACTAGGCTCAAAATGGGACTTCAAGGATGATAATTTTTAGAAAGTGAAGGGAATATCAAAGATGGCCTTTTCTCATTTCAAGCAAGGTCGGTTAGAACCGATAACTTTTGACCTCATCCAGTGTAATGATTGGACTTGTAAGAATCATGATTCGCGAGTCCATAACTACCAAATCCACTACATGTCATTATACATACTGCTAAAACTTAGCTATATGATATGTGGTTCAGTTTCAGGAGGTATGAGTTCAAAATTATTTAGTCACCTCATATCATTTTCAAGCATCAAGTCATTTCTGTAATCAAAACACTTTTAATCTTCCGGATTGATTAACCTTTATCGCATGTTGGAGTTTGATCAAAATATTTTGTCAGAATAAAATGCTAAACATCTGTTGATTTCAAAACAATAAAGAGACAAAAGCAAGGCATGTTTCGTTGAAGGATGAGATGTGATCCCAAAACAAAATGCAGAATTCCATAACAATATGATTGATTGTTCATCACCATTCTTGAATCAGCTTTTCTGGCAATATCTGTGTTTTGCCAAGCACTTTCGATCACATGTCATTTTGAAGATGTTCGGGGGATAATATAGCCAATGACACCCTTCCTTTGCAAGCTCCACTTGTCCTTTTCTCACCAACTTTCAGACTCGCTTCTTGAAATTCTTGCAATTGCTTAATTGAAATGGTTGAGGACCCCATCATGACATCACATCTCTTGTCTGGAAATAAACCACCCAGAAAATGGTGGTTGCATGGGATTTTTCGGAGTCAGGTAAAAGTCTGGAATCTAGCAGATGCTGGCAAATAAACTCACATGACAACTATTCAATTGAAATTCTTGCAACTATTCCATTGAAATGGTCGAGGACCCCACCATCACATCACATCTCTTGTCTGGATTGAACCACCTGGAAAATAGTGGTTACATGAGATTTGTCGGAGTCACGCAAAATTTTGGAATCTGGCAGATGCTGGTCGACAAACTTAAGTGGCAGAGGAATGTCAATCTTGGCAAAGACATTTGAGCAATTGATGCTACCGTGAGACCTGGCTAGACCACATAATTAAGGTTGCACACTGTTGTTACCCAATTTTTGACCCATGTTTTTTATATATTTTCAAAAAATCCAAAAAAAAACATTAAGAAAAATTTAAAAATTTAAAAATATTTTTTTTCTCTCTCGAGTCAACCGCATCTCTTCATTCAAACCATGTTGACCAGGGTAAAAAAATAAGTTTCGGGCTGTTTCGGGTCAAAAACATCATTTTCAACCAAAATCGGGTTCACCGGGTCAATACGGGTCATACCATGTCGACCAGGGTAAAAAATGAGTTTCGGGCTGTTTCGGGTCAAAAACATCATTTTCGACCAAAACCGAGTTCACCGGGTCAATACGGGTCATACCATGTCGACCAGGGTAAAAAAATGAGTTTCGGGTTGTCTTGGGTCAAAATCGTCATTTTCGACCAAAACCCGGTTCATCGGGTCGATACCCATCAAATGTTTTTTTTGGTATTTCATTTTTTGGCGGTTGAAACGGGATTTTTCTAATACTGATTTGAATTTTTAGTTTTACCCATGTAAATATTTATTATTATATATAATAAAACAAAATTATGGTAGTTGTGTACAATATTTATTATTATATATAATAAAACAAAATTATGGTAGTTGTGTGCATTATTTTTTATTATATATAATAAAATAGAATTTAATGGTTGTTGTCCCGTGGGTATAAATAGCCACGAGAGGGGGGCAGAAAAAGAGGAGGGAGAAAAAGAAAAAAAAAGAGAGGGACGGGAGGAAAAAACCAGAAAAGAGAGAAAGAATTGCTATACTGTGTATGTTTTTTAGTTTTTTCTTCACGAGAGCAGGATATTATTTTAAAAAAAAACAATTTGAAAAATACCAAATATATCCCAATAAATCTCAGCCGTTGAAATAATCTGAGATTGGATCCTGTTGCGCCACCTCATCCGGTGTACCGAGCTTTCGGTGCACCGCGATACACAGGATCTAAACTTAGACAATCCGGGCCGTCCGATCAACTTGCAGATCAAGCCAATCACAACCGTCCGATCATTTCATCCGAGATCCAACAGCGTATAGAGTTTAGCGGTACAGGTGTACCGTGCTCGCGTTCGCACCGTAGCAAATCTCAGAGCATCTCTCTCCTCTCGCCGGCGACTCTCTCTCTCTCCTCCGATCTCCCATATCCGGCCGTCTCCAGCCTCCGAACCACCACAGAAAGGTCGCCAATCTCCTGAAAAGCAAAACCCCGGTGGTTTTCATCGTTTTCACCGTCTCATCTGGCCGGGAAAAAGCCGCGATCGTCGCCGGCCACCGAAGCTTCAAGTCATCGATTCTCCCTCCTCAGCCATCAACGTCCGTCGAGACCACCACCAATAGAATCCTTGACCTCAGATCTACCAGAACCGACCATCGGTTGGCCAGAAATCTCGCCTGAAAATCTCGCCGCCACCAACAGTAGCCACGCGTGAGCCACACGCGCCGCCAGTGGCATTTTCGTAAATTTCTGATAAATCCGAGGGTATTTCAGTCTTTTACCTATACTGTGTCACTCATGTAATTTTATTTAGATTGCTAATATTTTTTTTATTTTGTATATAAATTTTCTTGCATGTTGTAAAATAAAAAATAAACACAAAAAAAAAAAAGAATAACAACGCGGGTCCAACACCCATCCTATTATGTCATCATTCGTGGGTCCAAAGCCCAATTTTCAAATACGGTTATACTCATTTCTCAAACGATATAAAAATAATTTTTATTTTATAAACAAATACTGTTCGTCGACACGTCTCTTTTTTAGAAAAGGACCGATGTCAAAAGTTTAAATACCAAATATGGATTATGTCCATAGTTTTTTGGTAACTCAGACGTAAATCTCCTTTTTAGGGTTAAACGTCAATATTTTAGACAAGTTTCCTATTTTTAGGGACTGATGTCATTTTTAACGTGTCTCCTATTTTTAGGGACCGACGTTAACCATAAAAAAAAAACAATAAAATTACAAATAAGCTCAAAATATAATATCATTTAAAAAAAATAAAAAAAACACACAAGTAAGGGTAACCTTTCTTTTGAAAGGATGTTTTAAGGGTGGTGTCTACCTTCCCTTAATCATAACTAACCCAGTACCTGAATCTCTGGGACCAGTGTCTAATTTGGGATTTCTAGTTCCCTCAAATTACTAGATGGCGACTCCAATAAAATATATTTCCCCCAATAATAAAACAATCTTTTTTTGTTAAATAAACAAAAAAAAAGCGGAGCCGTCGCCCGACGTCGTGTATCGACACACACTATCAAAGTCATCTCCTGATTCACCTCTCATCATTGTTCTGGAATCCATGGCAGATCCTTCAATCTTTCCTCTCTTCATAGCTTGTTCAAATCTTCGGCAAATTCTCACAACATCATTTCAATCTTCCAATGTTGTTGTGGTTGGTTGATGATTGTTAGAAAATTTTCCCACAGCTTGGTAATCTTGGCAGCGCCCAGAAACTTGTAGTATCGCCACTACCGCCACGTGGAATCATGCCTTATCTCTTCTATGGGAAAGAGAATCTATGGGAATGATGAACATGAATCTCCTCTATTTCTTCTTCGATTCCTCTTGAACGGTGCAGCAAACAAGCACCAATAGAGGGAGTTCTGCTCTGTGGAAGTTTCAGTCTTCTTCATGTTTTTCAGTCTAGGCATGTCTCTTCTCTCTACTTTTGCGTTTTAATACTGACACTGTTGGAGGAAAATCATAGATGATCTGAAACTACTGTATTCCTTCTTGGATTTCCCACTTGCGGATCCACAAACAGATTCCTGCCGAGAGAGCTCTACTACGTTGAATTTTGATGTCTGCTCATATTTTCAGACCAAATCTGGCTCTTCAACATGCTACAGTTTCTTCGTGCTGAAACTGACGAGAGAAATATTTGTAGCATATGCAATTAGTAAATCCTCTCTTGCACTCTCAACTTGCAGCATCATAAACAGAGTTTTGTAGAGAGAGCTCTACCACGTTGAAGTTCGACGACTACTCATATTTTCAGACCAGGCTTGACTCCTCTACTTATTACAATGTTTTGCTGGTGCCACTGGTGGGAAAAAGTTTCAAAGCATATGAACTTGATACATCCTCTTTTGCATTTCCCATTGGCAGATCCACAAATAAATCTCTACAGAAAAACCTCTACCACGTTGAAGTTCAGTGTCTGATCATGGTTTTTTAGACCAACATCTTGTGCTGCTGAACTGGAATTGAGCTCATAATTGGGGTAACTTCAAAGCAAATTAATGCACCATGAACAGGAGGCTAGTAGTCGTTTGGTTCCATTAGATGATGTGGAGGCATTAACACTTAAGAGTGCAACTGGACAGGAATCCGAGTTGTCATTAGTTGATGACTGAAGGCATTGTTGCTGTTGTTCATGACTGAAAAGGAGAGGCAGCTTCAATTGGACGTGGACAAGCAGTGTTCCCACAGAAGACTGTGCAGACATTCTCTTTCCATTTAAATACTCAACACTTGTTCAAGCAAATCTGAGTCTTAGTTGTTTCACCTTTGATGCTCTCAACTCCTTTGTTCACTTCCCTCATCTTTTCAAATCACGTGCAACACAGCTTGTGCGGGGGACCTACCTTTCAACCCGGTACATGCATGATAAATGTATGAATATGTAATCTATATGACGAACTCGCCCTTCGAGGGGTGACATATGGTCGCAACTCTTGTATGATGAAACAAGAATCTTGATTCTTGCACAAACTCTACAATGAAAATTTTCTGAGCGACGGTCATTGTGTCACCCATAATTCTGGAGTTCAAGATGCTTCAAGAAGGGCTTGCTCGGATGCAAAACCATGTCTACGGAGTATACATCCTAAAAACAGGTTCTAATTTTTGTAAGTGAGATAAAAGGGAGGTTTACTATTTGGTCTCTAAAAAAGGTCTCTTGTTGTCCCAGTGATCGCCCTCGTGGAGGCAATATGGGGGCTTGTAGGCAGTGAGATGGCACGTGTCCAACTATTACCAGTCTAAGCACTCAACGAAGAGTTGGGGTTTACACAAACTTAAACCTTGACTAAAAGTCGTAAGGTAAGCTGCTAGTCCCCCTCCTAACCTGAAGCTTGTGTGTGCTTTAAAATAAAATTACACTATGTGATGCATGAGACAATTCTACAAAATACATGGTTAAAACAAAAATAAAATAAAAATGCAAAAACATAAACACATCAAATATACAAAGCTTAGTCCAATAATGTTGAAAAACAATACCGTCCCCAGCGGAGTCGCCATTCTGTCGCACCCCAAAAAAATCCTCGCGCGGCATCGGCTGGCGATTTTTCATTCTGTTTAGCTGATTTGGTTCTTTGGAGTCGCCACCTAGTAATTCATTGGGGGCTACTAGGAAACCTGATGTACTGGTCTTGTCAGAGATCGCGGGTAAGGGACTGGTTGTGGTTAGGGAAGGTATTAGCACCCCTAACGCACCCTACCTGAGGTAAGCTGCTTTGTGGACTTGATGTGCTAAAGAAGTTTTAAAAAATTTTGTTCTCTCATCGAATTTTAGAAAATACAACTTACATGTAAGTTCTTGATTCTTTATCCGTGATTAAATCAAAATATTAAATTCTTCTTTATTCTGGCAATTTTATCATAAAAAAAAAACATACACACTACATTCACTTTCAAGCTTCGTGGACTTGATGTGATATTAAAAATAAAATTTTAGCCCAATTCTAAGGCTTTGATAAATCAGTTATTACTTTTCCAGAATATATGTAGATACATGTTCTACATTTCCATGGAAAATTCAACATGATTTTTATCTGTCCTTTAGATATTTGTGACTATAAATTAAATTCCTTTTTTTTTTTTTTTTCAATAACATACATAAAAAAAATTACAATCACACACACATCTCCTTTTTTATTATTTATCACTTTCTCTTTTCTTTTCTTTTTCTTTTACATCTACATTTACATAATTCAAATAAAAAATTCAGAATCAAATAAAAAAAATTACATCAAACAAATTTTAAATTACAAAAAAAAAGCCCCTAAACAATCTAGAAATAACAGGGATAGCCTTCAGCAGCCGGAACAGTGTTCAACAAATTTTCTGGGCGCAGGAACAGTGATGGCGCGTGGATCCCACGCACCACCGCCACTGGCGGCGCGTGGGACCACGCGCCACCGTGAAAAACAACCCGAAACAGGGGGGGTCTGCAACGACCTCCTCCCCCTTTCTTTCCTCGCCGGCGCCGACCTGCAATTACAACAAAAAACCCAACAAAGCAGTCGATTTTAAATTTTTCTTAGTTTTTTTCAGATCTGTTTTTTCTTCTTCTTCTCCATATCTGCTTCGGATTTTTGCTTCTTCTTGTCCGATCTGGCTTCTCCTTCTCTGTTTCAGGCGACGGACGGCGCTGCTGGAGGCCGATCTGGTTTGTGGCGGCGTTGATGATCACGAGTCTGCGGGGAGAAGCAACTGCTGGGATGGGTCGGCCAGGAGGGGGTCGGTTCGGTTTCTGTGGACGGTCTGGCCCCTCGTCTGGTCCCTGTCCGGCGTGAGGCTGAGCTCGGGCTGTTGAAGCTACGGTGGAGCTGGCCTGGCCGCTGGTCTGCGGGGAGAAGATCAGGAAGAAGACAGCGGGGATGGAGAGGGACGGCGCCGCTGGGTTCTTCGGGTGGCTGAGGATGAAAGGAAAAAAAAAAAAGGGTTCTCTGGGGGGGGGGACTGTCGGCAGGTTGAGGGAAAAAAAAATCAAAAGGGGAAGGGCTGCTGTTTGGTTTCAATTGGGAGGCAAATGGGAGAAGAGAAAAAATGTTATGGCCGAGTGTGTGGGTCTGTGGAGACCGAAAATCAACAGCCCCGGGGGGGGGGGAAGAATAAATCAAAGATGGGGGACCGTGAGGGTGAGAAGGGAGTCTCTGTGTTTTGTTTTCAAGCGGTTGTGAGGAGAAGATCAAAATCTCCGGGGGGTGGCCGGCGGCTAAAAAAAAAAATCAAAACCCAGCAGGGGCTGGCGGCTGGTCCTTCATGAGAGAGAGGAAGATGGTTCAGTTTTTTTTTTTTTTTAGGGTTTCCCCCCTTGTGTTGCCTCCCTAAAATTACCAAATGAACCCCCCTTTTGCAAGTGTTGGAAACCAGTATTTATAGACAAAATTTTGCTAGGTTTTTCAACTTGGTCCCTCAACTTCTTTCTTTTTGTAAATTTTGATTTTTATTATTTTTTTTGTATTTTTTTGAAAACGAGCAATATCAACGTCGACTCAAAATACGGAAAATCAATGATTTTAAAAATGACGCGTGAAAAGTCGAACGCGTTCGAAAATCTTTTGAAAAATTAAATTCTTTAAATAAAAATTAAAATCTTTTTAGACGACGCTGAAAATGCTAAAATGACAAGAATATATTAAAAAAACATATTTTTTGGATTTTCATTGTTTTTCTCTATTTTGGATTTTTTCGAAAATATATCAAAACATGGGTCAAAAATTGGGTAGCAACAATTATAATACATAGTTAGGTTTAAAGTTGATGAGATATCTATTGTTAACTAATATTTTTTGAGTTTTAAAATAATTAGGTTTTAATTTGATAAGATATCTATTGTTAACTAATTTCTTCTTTATACATTGTTATTATCAAAGAATCATTATAAACTTAAAAGCTTAAAGTTTTAATTATAATTTTATATTATTACTAGAACATCTTTTCAAGTGAAAAAGACTTGACATGGTTTTCTATAATAGGTTAAGCCTTCTAATTATTTTTAATCTTTTTATGCCCATCCAACGGCTCTGCTGAATTGCTTGATACATCATAAAATGACTTGATTTTGTAATGTATATGATTGAACCCATGCAATCTGAACATTGAAAAGTAAAAAAGAATCTTTAAAATTTGGTCCAGAAAATGACTTGATTTTTCATGCCCATCCAACGGCTCTGCTAAATTGCTTGATACATCATAAAATGACTTGATTTTGTAATGTATATGATTGAACCCATGCAATCTGAAGATTGAAAAGTAAAAAAGAATCTTTAAAATTTGGTCCAGAAAATGACTTGATTTTTTATGCCCATCCAACAGCTCTGCTAAATTGCTTGATATATCATAAAATGACTTGATTTTGTAATGTATATGATTGAACCCATGCAATCTGAACATTGAAAAGTAAAAAAGAATCTTTTAAAACTGAACATTGAAACCTTCAATTAAACTTCTTGTAAGAGCATGTGATAGCTAGAGTTTTATTTACTTAACTGGATTCACAAAATACACTTTTCAAAAAATAAGATTCCTCATATCCAAAAATAAAAAAAAGTGTTCAGCATCAATGGTTGGACCCACGGAATGTGAGGCTTGAGAAGTAATAAAGACTTGGCATGGTTTTCTGTCTTTTCTATGCCCCGCTAACGGCTCCGCTAGATGAATTGATTTTTTGACGTTATTAGAAAATTAATAATCAACATGATCGAACCCATGGAATCTGAACATTGAGAAGTAATAAATAATGCATCTTTAAGATTTATGGTCAAGTCTTTGTTCATGTAATTCAGCATCTTTTGTTTTCCATATCATGTCGATCAAAATTGCATTGTCAAGCAGAGAACAAAATAATAAAGCTAAAGCACCACCACAAGTTGATATATTACTTTATATATATATATATAGGTACTCTACCGAGGTATTGTTTAAACTATATTTTATTTCAACAAAAAAAATAACATAGCCTTCTACGCTTGTAATTGCTAAACCATTTTGTATTCAGAATATATTATTTATACTATTCTCCCATGAAAATTCTTGGCTGTGATATTCATACACCAATTGCTGGCTCTATTTCATACACCATGGAAGACTTGGTTGATTTGGTCGATGACGTGGACACCTATGGTGATGGGGAAGAAGACGTTGCGGATGATGAGGACTTTTGGGGACAGCAGCAACGGGTTGGAAAAATCAGATCTGGCGAAGGATGGAGACAATTATCATGTATTGATATTCAAATACTCGAAAAACAAATTAGGTGGTGTGCTGCCTCAATCAGAAGATTTGAATAACTTTCATAATAATTTTTTTAATATCATGAATTAATTATTTGAATTTGATTAGTTACTAAGTGGTGCATAAATAATGTTTTTAAAATGCTAAAAATCATATTTAGATTAGTCCAACGATTTAGAAAGGTTTATTCACCTTAATTTACATTAAATTAATCTTCATTTTTATTATTATTTTAAAGTTTTATAAGTTTTATCAATTTTAATTCACATCGAGAAAATATAATTTTTAATTAAAAAAAGATTCTAATAATATTTTATTAATTAAACATGATTTGTTTTTATATATTAATTTTCGATATTAACCTTTAGGCTATGCGTGTTTGTATAACATCATAATTTAAATAATCTTTAAAAATTAAATAAGTGAATAAGCTTTCATGCATGCGCGCGCGCAGATGCTTCCTCACCATCACTATTTATAAACAAGGAATTATCTGCAAGAAAACTTATTCTCAGTGCAAACATGATTATTTACCATGAGAAACTCAGCCAGTATAATTAATTAGAAGAGATAAATTCTCCATCTAATAAAAAGAATGAACCTTGCAGAAATTTGTTAGACATGCTTCAAGAATATCTCTCTTATTGCAGAAAATTATGGTGCCACATACCTAGTCGGGTGTCTGAAAAGCACCAAGATCATGAAATTAAACCAAGAAAATATATAAATATCAATGAGAAATATTCAGGAGTGATTTATGAAAGTCAATAAATTTGACAAAAAGAAAGCAAAATGGATAGGAGTTTGGTCCGTCCCTTGCATGTTTAGATACTGCATTACCAAGAATGTTATATTTTCACATGTCACGTTGAAGTTATTGTATGAAAGATCCCTGCAAGTTAACAATTCATAAAATCGATTTGAAATTGATCTTTATGAATTGGCAAGTTAACAATTCATATATTACACTAAATTGGCATAAATTAATTAAATTGATTGGTCTTTTTAATAAAATTCTCTTAATCTTTCTCATCTCTCAGAGTTCACTAAATATACTGAAATTGCAAGTGCACTTTTTACAAAAGCAGTGTTTTTTTTTAATGAGTCTTTCACCTTCTCTTACATGCTTTTCCAAAATATATTTTTTATAACATGTCATTTTATTAATAAATAAATAAAACTATTATCATGACTAGATTCCATAAATTGCTAAATAAATAAAGATTGAATCTTATAATATAGTTATTAAATATAAATTGATAAATTGATCTAGAAAAACTTATAATCTAAAACCTTACCCGAGCTGAAATTCATGTTAAACTAAAAAGAAATATTGATTAGGTGAAGTCCAATTGATTCACCTCTATTTTTAATAATTATATTAACTTAATTAAACTAAATCTAGTTAATTTAAAGAATTTTCTTTAATAAAATAAAACAATATTGTTTTACTTAAAAATAACTTAAATTAACTGGGATATCTCTCAAATTAATTTGATAATTTAAACCATTTTTCGAGTTAGTTTCCGATTGCGAATCGATAACTACAATCATTCTACACCTATATACACTCTCGGAAAAAGATAATGATATTCATTTTTCTCAAAGGAAACTGTTGGTCCACCCATGTTCACCCTATGAACAGTCTCCCCACTGGATTAAAAGTTTCAGCATCATCTGTAATGAGCTCATCGGGAACTGAAACGACTTCCAAAGGCATTTAAGAGGCAAATGAATTGCCTGAAAGAGTGATGGTGATAACAAGGTTCCTTGAGGTTACATTAACTGAAAATTCTTTAACAACAGAAGCCTTCACACTGAAATTGCTGAGGAAACACCAAAACTCGCATTGCTCATGTTGTAAGTACCACTAACAAATGGATAGAAATATAGACGAATCCATTGCCTCCCAGGTTGGTTAATCAAAAAGGTGTACTTTGAGGTTCCATCAAAGATTCTTGCTGTTTGATAGAGTGGTGAATCATCCCCAGAAGTGACAGATATTGAAGCATTTGCAAAAGTGTTTTTCGGGGTTGAAAGAAAGTTGGGAGGCAGAGCTATCAGCAACAAAAACACGGTTACCCACTGTAGTATTGGTGAGTGATCCGCAGTCTATAAGATAATTGTCTATGTTGTAACCTATTTTTGGATTCTCATAATAATAATAATAATAATAATAATAATAATAATAATAAATAAATAGCTAGAAGAAATTAAAAAAAATAACAAGTGGCGGGAGCAATCAGAAAATTATCAGAAAAATGAATTAAGGAGGATAAAAATACAAAGATTAAAATTTTAACAGTATATCCTTAAATGATGAGAGCCATGTTAGAAAAGAAAATTCAATTTGAAGAGAAAAGTCCAAAATTGGATGTTTATAGAATCAATTGGATTTTATTGAAGGTTTAATTGAATTTATAAAGGGTTTGATTGCAAAACAAATTTATTTTTAAGTCATTTTGGGCTTTAATTGGAAGAAATTAAAGTTCTTAGGTCAAATTATAATTTTTGAGAGTTGATTTGGTCAAATCAGGGGCTTAATTGCAAAAATATTGAAGTTTAATGACCAATTAGGGATTTAATTGAGAAAATCTGAAACCAAGGACCAAATTGGAAAAGGCGCGTAAATAGAGGGGCTGTAATCAACCAAATCAGGGGTCAAATTAAAGAAATTGGAAGGTTATTAATCAATTGAGGGTCCAAATGCACAAATTCAAAACCAAGGACTAAAGTGAAAAAGGCGGACAATTATAGGGGCGGCGATTGAAATTGGCAGGGATGCAATTGAATTAATTCTTAAAATCAAGATTACATTGTGAGGACTTAAAAGAACAAAAGATAAATTAAGGATTGATTTGGAAATGAATATGCTAGCGCCACCTTTAAATGAAATGACACGTTTTGTATAAAGCGACGCCGTTTCATGTTTAAAAAAAAAAAAACAAAGAGCAAAACGATGTCGTTTTGAGCGACATCGTTCCTCTTTCTCCTTCCCCTGGACGTGCAGCAAGGGAAGGCATACGGTTTTCTTCTTCTTTCTTCATTGATTCCTGCGAGCCGCGTGCCCTACGAAAGACCCGAAGCCCCACGCACCTTGATGATGAGAAATCGGGGGCGCCATGCCTTGCTAGCCGTGCCCACCAACCAACCCAGCGCTGCCCTGCTCCCCATGCACATCAATAAAGAGGCCTCGCTCCCTTGCCCCTACAAATGGAGACTGAACGCCAGCACGCGAGGGGGACAAAAAAGAGAGAAGGAGGACGAACTGAAAAAGAAAGAAAACGAACCAAAACGGAGAGAACGAACAGGAGAGAGAGAGAAAGAGAGAGAGAACAAACCGGAGGGAGAGAGAACGAACCAACGAAAGGGAAAAACAAATCGAAAGAGTAGGAAAGGAAACGGAGGAGAAGGGAAGAGCAATAACCCCTCTCTCCGCCGCTTGAAGCAGTAACACCCCTTCTTAGAGCCGCCATCCATGAGCCGCGACACTGCCACCGGCCTCCACCGCAGCACCGCCAGCAAAGCAGTCAGAACAGTAAGGCATCGCCTCCACCGCACCAGGTAAACCCCCCCCCACCTTCATTTGTTTTGTTGGCTACATTTCCTCCTGCATGTAGAACAAATATCGTTCTGCATGCAAGAGAAGAGGAGGGGGAAAATAATTCCCCCCATCCGTGGGTTTTTTGTTGCTGGCCCAACACTGATGGGTTCCCTTTTTCTAGGCCAAAGCGGGTTTTGTGGGCCAAGTTGATTTCTGGCCCAGCCTTCATGTCTGGGCCAGGTTTGGCCTAGACCCAAAGAGGCAGAGTGAACTAGTAGACCGAGATCGGCCCAACCCTTTTGGGGTTGAGTTCGGCCCAGTTAGTTGGGCTGGCCCAACCCAACCCACCTAATATTATATATTATATATTATAATGTTTTTATATTATTTATAAATATAGATATAAAAAAAATCTGAAAAATCTTTAAAAAAATTGTTGATTTTCCTGCGTATTTTTATCAAAATTGCTTAATATTGGTTTGTATTTTTTATACTGTAAAGATACAAATCTAGTATTAAAATACCCGGTTTTTGTCAAGACATAAAAAAATGTTTTGTTTTCAAAATTCTGAAAAATTCTTAAAAAAAAATTATAGATTTTCATGCATATTTTTATTGCTTAATATTGATTTGTATTTTTATACCGTAAAGATACTAATCCAATATTAAAATTTCCGGTTTTTCGTCAAGACATATATATATATATATATATATATATATATATATATATATATATATAAAGGTTTTGTTTTCATGCATACGGTCTAGTTTCTCCAAAAAAATATCATATTTTTATACAATAAAAAAATTTTCAAAAAATATACGTATTAACATGCACTTTGGCTTTAACAACAAGTTTGTTAGAGCCATGAAAACCAGGCCAATATTTCAAAAATTCTAAAAAATCTTTTTGTCTTCTTTTAGTATCTGGGATTATGAATTTATACGTAAAACATATTCCTGATATTAAAAATATAGTTTTCAAATAGACGTTAGAACAATTAGGTTTTTACCCGATACAATAAGGACCTCCTTACTAAGGAGAATTTTTCTTGAACCATAGACAGACCAACAATTAGAAATATAATAACACCTTAGCTTTTTATCAAACAATTAAACAATACAGTTTATCTTAGGTAAGACGTATTTGGGATACTAATACATTTCCTTTACGCAATCAGTTCCCGTATCTGATCTCTGAGACCAATTAGGGATACTAGTGACCAAAATATTAGGTGGTGACTCACATTCCATTTTCCACCGATAAACGACAAGAGTTTCTTATCTTCCTATATTTGCCATATAGATAGATATTATATTTAGATTTGAAGTGGAACAATTTTTACCGCGACGCTGCACACGTGCGACAGTCTACATGAGTGAATCCACTAGATAAACATACCAAACTTAAGATTGACAAAAGTACACAAATGAAACGTCTAGATCCTACACTGCCCATCATTTCGAAATCTGGAACTTTACTGGGGAAATATGGAAATCTATTGAGCTTTAAGATATATAGAAACTAAGGACTCTTATCAAGGCAGAGCACTAGGGTGCCCCTAGTAATCAATAGCAGAACAATAGAAACCAAAATCCATGAAGAGGGATGAATAAGGAAGTGAAATCAAAATCCAAGATTGCATAATATAGCAAGAGCAAGCAAAGAAGTTGGCGCTTTTCAGTTACAGATACGGAAGAAATCTAAATCCTAAATAGCAATGTATAGAATTGAACAAGAAAGACAAATCTAAAGTAGCCAAAAGCAATACAAGGAAAGGAGCTTGTAGTTGTTGTTACTCACAAATAAATGAAGAAAAGATGGCACACCTTGAACAAAATTTGAGGTCGGGGGGGGGGGGGGGGGGGGGGGGGACCCAGATGGGAAATACTTGTGAGGAGGACAAGGTAAATATGGTATAGTTTGAAATGCTAAAAGGGCTTTCAGTTCAAATAAAAAGAAGTCAAAATACAAGCTGGTGCGAACTAGAACTTTACTGGGGAAATATTGAAATATATTTTAATCATGAAAAAAATATATTTTAATCATCTAATTAAATATTTTTTTTATAGTTTATTTTATTCTATTTTTTTTTATGTTTCTTGTTATATATGATTATATAATCTTGCTTGAGTTGAGTATAACATATATTTCAAATTATTAAATAATAATATCCTTTTCTATTATAAATTTCGTTAATTAGCATTTAATGTTCGCAGAACATGTTTGGTTTGATAATAACATAAAAAAAAAAAAAAATTATTCATTTACTTACTTTATTCAAAAGAAACTTAACTTCTTGGTTTTGATGCGTATTTAATAGTTTTTAAATTTTATTAAAATTGTTTTTTCTAATATATAAATAGCATATAATAGTTGTGATACTTTTTTTATTGGAAAAATATTGAGTAATAAAAAATTAGAATTAAAATTAATTGAAACTTTTTCTGCAAAATACTGTATTTCTGTGTGTTGTCTTTCTTGTTTCTTGTTTCCGCCTGCATCATGAACCTTTAAAATAATTCATAAATTCAATCAAGAATTCCCTGTCTGCATTTTGCTGCAGTCAGCTGTGGTCACTTTTTTGCCAATTCTGGCTGCAGAGAACTTTGCAGCTACGACGAAAGATGCAAAATTCTTTTTGGAATTCAGTTCTGTTTAGAGAAGAATCAAGCTAATAGGTTCAGGTACCACTGGGAGAGACAGAAAGAAGCAGCTATGGTTCAACAAGGCATGATCCTTGCTCAATGAGAAGTGTAGAAAAACTGGTATATAAACCACACAATCTGTGTAACATGGTGGTCTGCATGATCAACAATGGTAGTTGTCTTCTCAATTAGAGGATACATATAAGTAGGCATTGTTTAAAAACCACAACAAATTGGAAGACTCGTTATTGATGCTGCCACTCTCTCAGTTAAAGATGTTTCTTTAAGCCTTAACGACGATATCGACTGAGCTCATCTGATTGCTATAAGAACAAAGGATATTGAATTGTCTCATTCTGATTGCTGCAAAACCTCAACAAATGCTTCCTTCAAAAGCGGGTTTGAAGCTGCGACTCTTTGAGTAGTGATGTCAAAATCTTTACCAGATCTGTAGCCGAAAGAGCAACCATCAAAATATCAGAACACGCATTATATTCTGGACAAAATGTGAGCATATGCTTATGTTCTTCATATCCATGCATGGGACTATCCTCTCTATATCCCACACTACCCCCACCTAAGTTGTGGAAGGGATGAAATATAAATAGCATCACTTACGGGTCATAAACGATTCCTCCAGCTTCTTTGACAATCACAGCACCACCTGCCACATCCCTGAGTTCAAGAGTAGATTATATCAATCAAGCGTCCAGATGAACTTTTCTTGCGTCAATCACAAATACGTACCACGGGCCTCCATATCCGGTTTCATAAAACAAATCAATCCTTCCACATGCAACTCCGCAAAGATTCAATGCACAGGAGCCAGTCATCCTAAGGGATCTCACCTGATAACAAGATAATCAGATATGAATTTTAAGAAAACCAACACATTTTACCAAAGCACATAACTTCCACAGCATGTTCTGGTCTCACCTTGAAAAGTAAGTTGTTAATTCTGTTCGTTGTGGCATCCACAGTAGACTTGTCACGTTTTGTTCCAGCCTGCTCTTAGAAGAATTTAGTTTGGTCAGTTCCTAACATGATTCCTTATGAAACATAAAGGAGTGGACTTGAAGTAGAAAGGAGTTTTAACCAGATTCCACACAGAGCATAACAGGGGTGAACTTAAAGCACTCCTTTTGCAGGGTATTTGCAAGGGCAACATGGTAAAAACTAAATACATTCACAACGCATAGATCTGCATTTCAAATACAGGGAGTTGGATTTCTAGAGTCTACGAACAATATTTTAATATAAACGAGAAGGGTTAGCATGCCAGAAAAATCAATCCAGGGTTAAAACAAGCTACCCTTACTCAGCACTTAACATTTCTGACACTATCTGGAGTTAAGACTGAAATTGATTGTGCCCAAGGCAATTTTAACACCCTTCAAACCGATCCAATAAGAAACCAATTGGAGATGTACAGTTAGAAGGATAGAATTGTACCAAAAAAATATGAGACAGTAGGGCACCAATTCATCTCAGGTTTCAAAACTGATTCCCGGTTATATTTCAGTTTAAGCTATCTAAACTGAAAAGCATCTCAGTTTGCAAGTTTGGTCAGACAAAAATGATGCTGAAAAGCATACCTCTGTTGCAAGAAGAGATTTCACAAGCTCACTTTGAGATGATACTGCAATCGAAACACAAGTACATAGCTGCTTAAGTTTCATGGAAAGATTAGCATGCAAAAGTATCAAAATATAGAAACTGACAATAGTCAACTCAGAGACACCTTTTATGGGTTTTCCATTCAGAAATGCACCTTTTCCATGGACGCCTGTAAAAAGCTGCATTTATAAATCCAAAATCTTTTAGCAAATTACTGGATCACATTTCAAATTCTATAAAATTTTGACAGAACATTAACTTCGATGTTAAATGGGACAATATACGACCACATATCTGAAGTGAAAGCAAGAAGTGTTCAAGAAGGCAGACAAAAGTTTGATGGACTAACTGCTTAGATATAGCTAGATACTCGTTTTCCCGATATTTAAATACTGGCAGACTCAACATCATAAAGCAGACATTTATCTGAGTAGAGGACCATGAAGCTGAAAGCTAGTGGTCACTGGCCAGTGTTCATTTTGTGAGGAAAGATGCACTAACATCCAGCATACATGTAGAAGATCACCACGCTATATGAAAGGAGGTAAACTGTGCATGTTCTACATAAAATTTTAATCATTTAAAGTTCAAAGTAATATCTGGCCACCTAAAACTAACATGCAATATATAAAATCTCACCTCTTCCATTATTGGGTTGTAAACAACACCTACTGTAGGAACTTTTCCAATTGTAAGACCGATAGAAATGCACACAAAGGGGAACCTACATCCAAACATGTTGCGACAAATTAAAGTGATGTTACATGTATAAAAACAAGAGGAAATTGCCTTCACTAAACAATGTTAAAAAAAAAAAAAATTGCATTTACCCATGGACAAAGTTGGTTGTTCCATCAAGAGGATCAACTATCCATGTCGGTTCATCAGTCAGTTCCGTAATACCACAGGCAGCAGTAGTTTCTTCCCCAATGAACTGAGAAAACCAGCAAAAGAGAACTTTCAAGAGAAAAACAGAGGCACTTTTTAGGAGACAATATTCCCCGTACAGATCAATAATGCTCAAATTCATCACCTACAAAGTAGAAAAATACTAAAGTAAGTTGTTAACCTTATGTGAGGGGTGCTGCTGTTTGAGATAATTAAAAATAAGATCCTCACAAGCCTTGTCAGTCTCAGTAACTAAATCCACCTGCAATTGAGAAATAAAATAAACAATTGTCAGTAATTACACGCATATAGTGAAGTATGTTTAGCCACAGCACTTTTATCCAGGCTAAATTAACACAAATGGGTTGGCAACTTCTAATTTTTTAATTTCCTCCTCTGCTCCACAGTTATGATGATACAGTCCAATTAACAAAGGAAATATGCTAGCATTACAAAATAGCAAAAGCACTTTCAATTTTTTTACAAACTCGATGACCTCAGCGTGAAGATCAAAACTTTGTTTCCCAGCAGCTTTACAAACAAGGATTTTAGCACCTCATGCACGATGAATTCAATTACCGTTAGCTTTACAGACGTTGATGCTAAATTCAATTGCCATTTTAAAGCTCCCCCGGCATGTTAAATTCAATTCCCAGTTTTGTTACAAAACAAGATCACCTCAATGCCAAGATTAAAACTTTATTTCCATTAGCTTTACAAACTGGGATCTTAAAGTCCCCCCTTGCATTCTAAATTCAATTTGCAAGCAGATATAATCAATCACTGATCTGAATTCAAGATTATTTAGCAGCATTTGATCAACAATTCTCCTTTCTTTAGGGGAAAAAAATTGCTAAGCACTACACAGACTCTACATTCTCCTTTGAATCTACTCTGGTCAAGCCCGCTACCGGAACTCTTTTCAAGATCACATGATGCAACAAGAATGTCCAAGATAAGACTACCCTGATTAACGACCAACAAGAAAAAGAGATACAAAAAGAACCCAAGAAAAGCAAAGATGGGTACCAGGCCTTTATGCTCCACATGCTTGGTCTGGTAGAATCCTTCACGGATTATCTACAAGGCACACAAGAAATGGAAAATGAGACTAAATTTGAGACCCCTAAAAAAGGAAAAACAAAATCTAAAATTTATATCTCACCTCTCCAGCTCTCTTTGCTGCCTCAACAGCAGTCTGCAAGAACTCTGAAAGAGAATCTAAAACATCCCAAATAAAAAACAAAATGCAAAAATCATCAAGATCCCATACTGAAAATGAACCAAGAAATCAAAAACAAAACAAGAAAGAATGCAATAAAAAAACTTGATGGGGTCCTACCATTCTGTGCCATGTTTTAAAATTTGTATGTAGAAAGAAGAGAGTGACAGAGGGAAGTAGATTGTGGTGGAGGTGATGGTGATGAAAGGCTCCGTGTCTCTGAGTTTTTTAACGTCTAAAAGGAAGTAGCAGGCAAACCACAAAATGGACCGTTTGATTTCTGTTTTTTTCTCTCTTTATACATATATATGCTGAAGAATCTGCCTTTTCACCCAGTCTGTGTACGTTTTGCATCAAATTCCTGGTGAAAAAGGAAGTCCTTTAATGGTGCCTTTTGAGTCCTTTTAACCCTTTTTTATGGCTACTCTTCCCCTACGTCATATTGTTACTCTTGAGTTTTCCTAAGAAATTAAGAAAATATTAACATCCAAATGATGGGGAAAGAGATTTGCTCAATTTTGAATGATGGAGGGCATCATTGGTGAGCCTAGGAAGATAGGGACCAAATTGAAACCTCCCTAATAACTGGGGGTATATTTGTAGTTTTCCTAGAACAAAAAATACCTAAAATCTTACATTTTCTTTAAAAAACATAAATAAATAAAAAAACCCAGCATCAAACTGATTGCTGATGAAAGCATTAAAATCAGATACCGTGAGAATACGAAATGAATATGGTGGAAAGTAAATTCGGATGATAAAGGCATCTCCTTTTTATGGCAATAAAAACATAGTTACAGTAACAAATCGAGGATCAACTTAGTTGAAGGTTAATGTTACCAGTTGGATGGATTAATCTATATTAATAAATAAAATTTGAAATAACATTATTTTTTTTATAAAAAAAAAGGTTGTTCCACCTATTTAACTCGGATTACGAGGTTAGCCTGTATACTGAACCGAATCTTAGAAGTAGGATAAAAAGTGATAGCAGCAGAGAACATTCTGGTTTTGGAATTGAAGTAGATGCTTGGAATATGCTGGTGATGTTCACTCGTGAGTCGTGACTCACACATGGAAGCCTCATCTTTAATAATAAAGAAAATGACTCCTTTCCTGGCAAGAAGAAAAGAAATTTGGTGTGAATTCTCTACCCTGTGGCCCACCAAACGAAGTTTCCTATCATATCCCTCCTCAGTAGGTTCTGCTGAGGAATGTCCTTTGATACTCTGTATACGGTCAAATGGTGTTATGGAGGACCCCTAATGGCGGTGGGAATTTAGTAACATGCGACTGCTGCCTACTCTCCTCACTTGAGACTTGGTTCAGACTCCTACCATTGACTAGAGTTATAGCTACTTTACGTCCGCACTCCCTCGAACAAGGACTCGTAACTTGTACATATGAAGTCTGTGTACATATGGAGAGGGAGACCTATATGGCTTCAAGTAGGTTACCATGGGGAATGAACATACGGTGAAGCTGAATAATGACGGCTTCCAATAGAGGACATGGTTCACAAAAACATGGACAAGCTCTCTAACAGGGTTCCTAAAAGCCGAGTATTGGATTGAACTCGATTCTTGTCTCTTTATTTCTCTCTTCCTTCGAATACATGTAATTTTACCACAGATCGATGGATACTGATATTGTCATCAGGTTTGGGCTATGAGAGCTACAATTTATGTAAAATGATTACAATAAACAACCAAGCTCTTTCATGACTACTCTCTAGGCTCAAGGGTAGCTATTGATCCCTTGAGCTCACATATCGTGTCATCACAACTGCATTAGAGCGATCCAATAATATATCTCCCAACAGCTGTCACAATTAAAGAAGCCTTTTTAATAAATAGTACAATTACCAATAGCAATAACAAAGCACATTTTAATGAAAACATTTTCCTAGGTTCAGATGCCTAGAGAATTGCTTCATTGAATGTTCTAATGATATATGAGCGGGATATAATTAAGTTTCCCTACCTTGACAGCTTGTCGTCTTGTAATGTAATGTGGATTCTAGCAGCTTCGAATTAAATTCAGCAAAAAACTGAAGTCCATACAAAGTTAGACAATGTCAAGCTCTGACCAACATTTAGCAAGCATGGCCACAACAGGAAATAAAGACACATTTAGAATGTTGCAGTTCATGTTTTTGTCATAGATATGTAGCTACCAACATGCAGTTTAAAAAAGCAAAGAAGAATGCTAAAAAATGAGGAGATAAAGCTGCTCAATTCATCAGAGAGTCGAGTAATAGATTCTACTTTATATGCTCCATCATTGCAGAGCCACAATATTTTGATATTAATGCATTACCAGAAAAATAAATTTGCAAAGCGTCTTTCTCTAATCTCACCAAAGGTTTTCCGGCTAACACTTTTGTTGGCCTTCAAATTCTTTGAAAAAACTATAGAGGATCCAGGTATGCCCCATTATACAGTGTCAGTGCGTGCACAACTGAGGCAATATATGCGCACATATGTATCTATAGGTATATAGGATTTGAATTTGGGTGTTAAAAAAAAACCATCAGAGCTTAAAACGCTTTTATAGGATTTTGGTTTAGATTCTGCTTTATGTCACCATCATTGCACAGTCACGATATCGTGTTATTAATGCATCACCAGATAATTAAATCTGCACATCATCTTTCTCTAATCTCAGCCACAAGTTTTCTCACCAAAATACTCGTCTGCCTACAAATTCATTAGAAAACAAGAGGATTGGGCATGCCTATCAACCACCTTGTGTGTGTGGGATGACCTAAGGCATACATAGCAGAAACAAGTATAAACCTGTACAAGTTAGCATCTAAACATAAGTGACAGCAGAACTCACCCAATCATAGTTCTTAGAAAGAAATTCAGCTACTGTAGATTTATGTCTTGTCAATAGTTCCTGCAACAAAACAATATAAAAGTCTCAGATTCACACTTCAACTAATAGCAAATACAAGGCCGAAACATAAAAACTTCATAAACATGCAATAAAGACAAATAAAGTTTTTCGAAAATACTTCAACTCCCTGATATTTTTAGCTAACTCTGCCATCTGTATTAGAAAATACAATTGTCAAATTCGAATTCCACAAATAAAATGCTTGACAGAAGCTTCAAAACCCTAATGCATGTTCATCGCAATCTTACATCTACACTCACCAAAATTCAACAACACTAATCTAATTCTTTTATTGTGAACAAACTAGTTGAAACAAATCAATGACACATATAGCGCCACAGATCACACCAAATTCACAAACCTACAATCAAAGTTTCCACTTTTAATTACTCCCTTGACTACTAAAGCTACTAAAAAGCTAAAACCTTTACACCCAACCAACTGCCAGTAATATCAGATTCCTCTCACAGCACACCCAACCACATTCAAGTTAAACTTGGCCAGCAAACTAACCTCTTTGCAATCACATTAGCACTCAGCAAATTAACTATTTCTTCCTATCTATGTAAATATCACAGCATATTATAGCATACTCTAATCCAAACCTCAATCAGACATCAAGAATCACACTAAAAAACGCAATTTTTTCATAAAGATTGAACCTTTCTCATCCAAAGCAAAAAAAGAAAAGCAACCCAGACCCCAAACAATCTCAAATCAATCAAAATCCACCTAATTAAAAGAAAACAACAGAAAAAGAACACAAGCACACATAAAATATATAGAAATGATAAGAAAGAGACTGCCAACCTTCTCTTCTCGTTTTGAATCTGATAATGAAGCTGAACTCTGATCAGCATAGATTAAAAGATCGCGAGTCTGTCTAACTATATCGACAGGAGTCCTCGGCTTTGACTTGAAAAGTCCCTTCATCCTCTTCGAATCACCCACTAACTGCCCCGATTTCGAACTCAACAGCACTGGATGTCCCGATTTCGAATTACTCAACAGCCCAGAATGTCCCTTTGTCGCTACTGCCGCTGCCGGCGCCGGTGATTGTGGCGGTGGCGATACTCTCCTCACCACTACCTCCTCCCGGGCTGCTGCTGCTGCGGCAGCTGGTTTTGACACGCAGACTCCTATCTTTCCTCCCTTTATAAACCCCACAAAAACACAAGAAAGCTATTTTGCCTTCTATCTACGAAAAGGGTTCACGGTTTACTTGATTTCAGCCACCAATTTTGCTTTTGGATTATTGGGTTTTTATGGGATCTTGGTGAAAATGTGTGCTTGATTCAACGGTTATGGTTTTTTGGGCTTTGCATAAACAGATTGCCAGTCGTTACCGTGTCACTAACCGCTAAATACTTACAGTACAGTACTATTTTTTCTTACGTATTCATTTTCTCTATTATTATTATTATTATTATAAAAATTACAAAAGAGGGGAATTCACTATGACCGTCTCACAAAAGCACTGTTTATTATAGTTTTAAAAAATATTATTTTTAATAAAAAATCTAAAAAAATAAAATTCATCAACGGTGTGTTAGTTAGTTAAACAGGTCAGCTAAACTTTTCAAGTTCAGCTAATTTTATTTTTTTCAACTCGAATGGCTCCAGTCATAGATTAGATTAACTGGGTCTAAGTTGATTTATCGGGTAGTCTAGGTTTTAGAACAATATTGTTTATAATTCTAGATCATGAATTTAATAAATTAATTTAATTATATATATTATTATTTCAATTTTAAAAAAAAATTGTCATTTTAAAAAAAGATTTTCAAAGCCAGTTTTTATCTGGCATTTAGGTTAATATTTGACCTGTCAAATTCACTATATTATATTAAATTAACTCTAACATGGTTTTGATTTTTAAATTTGAATTAAATAAAAAGAATTCAAAACTAAATCATTTATCCAATTTTTAATAATATTATCAGAATATTACTCGTTGCCTAAACATTTTTTTATACATTAAAATTTTTTTTTTGTTCGGCTAGTAGCATAACGTAAATATTATCCAGTAATCGATCTAATCCATTTTAAAAATTTTAATATTAACAGCTATATGTGCAGGGAATATCATGGGGTAAGTTCAGATTGTAATAAAAAGGACTTATTCCATTCAAACTTCTTAGGTTTGGAAACAATCATTGGCAAATTTATTTGTAATTAGTCTTATTCATAAAAGTATCCTAAGACAATCATTTAGCTTCGACATTGATGCAATATTTATACCAAAAAAGTCTTTTAGACGTTTAATGTTTATGTATAGTAATTTATTTGTATTTATTTTTGTTATACAAAAAAGTAAAGTATACCTTTTATATCTACCTATGTATCTATGTATATCTACCTATGTATCTAAGTTTTTCATAAATAGACAACAGTACAATACTACTGCTCATCACTTAGATAGATACTAGTTAAACTTGGATTCATTCCGGTTTGATTTGAAATATAATTAATTTAGAATCTGGAACAGTTAAAGTTAAATAAAATAAATAGAGAATTTAGTTGATCTCATAAAAAAATTCAAGTTGATTCGCTAATCGGGTCAAACACCCAACCCTCAATTTCTAGAATTTTTTTTATAAAACAAATATTATTTTTATCATATTTAAAAAAAAAACATTTGATAATTTGACATATAATCTTTTTTATTTATAACCTATATCTTATTTGGTCCATTATATATCAAGTTTTACAACTATATTAGATTTTATTAATTCCTTTAAATTTTATAATGGAATTATTTTGGATCCATATCCAATATAAAAATGTGATTCAATATTTAATATTAAAATTATAGTTGCATAAATCTAATGAGTTTCTAAAGTAGATAATATCATAAAATTATCTTTTATATAGGCTATATATAAAGGATGTCAAATGATAATCTTATTCAATTCACGAAATTAACAGCTGCTATAACAGCACAAATAAACCACAGCAGACAAAACAAACACACATATTTTCTCATGGAGTCTCACAAACACACATCAATGTTCTCTTGTCACCACCACATAATTAAACATAAGGTTTTCATCACCAAAATTAACATTACCAATTGGCTAAGAAATTGGCTCTATTTCCAACACCCTGGAACACGCACCGCACATTCCTCCAATATTTGTAGATGGAGTATCATCGTCTTCGAAAATCTCATCGATTCTTTTCTCACCTTCAAGTACACTGACGACTTCGGATATTTTAGGCCTTAGAGTAGGAGACAGTTTAACACACTTCATTGCCAACAACAAAATAGTGAGAGCCTGCTTCCTATCGTAACTGGATGCTAATTTCTTGTCCACCAAGTCAAGGATTCTTCCTTTATCGTGCAAAACACCAGCCTGCAATTACAAAGCAAGATTGGCTTAGCTACGAGTATTAAGGAAATAATCAAGTAAATATTCCTGATTATTTTCTATTCAATAAAAAACAAATCAAGAAATTAAATAATTCTAGGCAATCAAGAAATTACTTCAATCATCCAATTAAAGGATACAATAAACTCTATTTTCTATAATTTATTTTATTTACTTATGTGTCTTGTATATAATTATATAAACTTCATATGAGTTGAATATAACACATATATCAAATTATTGAATAATAATATCTTTTTTTATTCTAAATTTCTTCTTTAGTATCAGAACAATCTTTAAATATTAGCTTTTGTTTTTTCATGAGTTGAATGTAAAACATATATTAAGTTATTTGATGTTGACAGAACATGTTTTGGTTTGATAATAACTACGGAAAAAAAAAAAAAACAAAGGGTTTATCCTGTAAGACCCACTTACTTTATCTAGAAGAAACTCAGCTTCTTGGTTTGGTGTGTAATCTGCACTAACTTTTCCGCTAACTATTTCGAGTAGGACAATTCCGAAACTGTAAACATCAGCTTTAACAGTTATTGCTTTTCCCATTGAATACTCAGGTGCCATGTAAACTCTGCAATAAGAGATTATTTATTGGTTAGCTCAGTTAATTAAAAGAATGAAAGTAGTTGTCCATCAATGATCATAATACTTACCGCGACCCTTTTGCTTTGATGGCCATAAATGGATCTTCCTCATCACAAAGCGTTGCCAATCCAAAGTCAGACAACTTGGCCGTAAGAGAGTTATCAAGCAAAATATTACTAGGTTTTATGTTTCCATGAACAATCTTGAACCTTTTCTCTTCATGTAAATACTTCAAACCTCTTGCTATTCCCCGACAGATATCAAATCTAGTTTTCCAATCGAGTTTTGTCGTGGAATTTGGTTCTACAAATCAAGCTTATTGATATTAAGTTATCGATATTTGCAAGTACACTATCCTTGTACTAACAAAAGATTCAAATATACAATTAGAAACTCTCACAAACATTAAGTAACGGAATTCTATTAAGTTATCGATATTCAAATATACGTGTTTTAGTTCTCAACAATTATATGAATTTCACAAGGCAATGCATTAGGTGAAAATTAAGATAAAACTTGAGAACCGAAAGAGATGACAGTATTACCGAACAACACATGGTGAAGGGAGCGTTTATGCATATAGTCATATACTAGAAGATGCAGGTCTTTAATAGAATAGCCATCCAACAATTGAACAAGATTCTCATGATGCAAAGATTTCAGGTTGAAGATTTCCCTTTGTAATTCATCTTTTCCATGTTGCTTTGATTGCGGAGAAATCTTCTTCACTGCTAATTTTATCTCCTTCGGCAATTCAGCCTGTATACACGTGAAATCAATTTACCAGAACTCTGAAAGAAAAGAGTGCATGTTGAGGAACAAATGTTTCAGAAAAGAAAATCTGACCTTGTATACTATTCCAAAGCGTCCCCTTCCAATCTCCATTTTGGGGCTAAAATTTCGAGTTGCATCGATTATTTGTTTGAGGGTGAAATATATTCCATCTCTTTTTACCTCAATAGTTATTTCTATTTGAAGAAAAAAATCAAAGTAAGAATTCTTAAGGTTGTGCGGTGCATAATGATCTTAGATTAGCATGGAGAGGTACCATCCAACTCGCTTTTCCGCAGCCAGCCCATTTTCCACATGAAGGCCAGCAGAAGTAGAGGAGCAAATACTGAACCTGCAGTAATCCCTGCAATTTGTGAAGGAGATAGTCCCTTGCCACCAACTTTGAAGTCTGGATACACATAGTGGAAGACACCAAGAAAAAATTATTTATCCAGATAAAGTGTAATAGAAATCTTTGCTCAACAAAAATAAAAGACATGCAACTCTTTACTTGCAGTTACGGAAATGCCTGCCACAAGGGGTCCATTCTGATACAGGGCAACAGGTGTATAGGAAAAATCTGGCACCGGGAAAGATCCTTTGCCAGCCCAGAAAAAATGGATAGTCAATAGATGATCATCTCCTACAAATGCTGTGAAACTTTGAGTCCATGTCTTATTGGTGCCGCTGGCCATTTCTTTTATGTTGAAGTCTTTCAGTTCTTTCTTCCCCTATACCAAAAATGGATGTTGAATGGTGGAAATTTTTTAAAGAAGCTGCAGAAAAATATAGCGGTTACCTGTATATATACATCAAAAACACGTTTCCCTAAATTCGAGTAATCTTCATCATTTTGGTAAACAGTTTCAGCAAAGTAAAGCTTGACAGTGTAATTTCCTTTAAATAAACAGAAGCCGTAATATGTCAGAGAAAGAGGGCAGAGGCGAGTTGAGTTGTATAGAAGTGTCCTAGCAGGATCACAATCTTCACATTCCACGTTTTTTATGTAATCAGTGGAATCGTAAGTTTTCGATCCGAAGTCTCCAGAACAAGAATAAGCCCAATTGTTTCTTGGAGCTGAATAGTAATTTGATGTTGCACTGTCTGCTTCAAACTCTTTCCCATCAAAAACTGTGCCTCCTCCTCCACAATTTATATATAAGGAATCGTCTGTAAAAATTGATAATCAGTACAGAAAATCTGTCCTGCGCAAAATTAAGAGCTTCTCAATGGAACTTACACTTTGGTTTTCCCCCACATTTATCTGTCAAATCACGTATAGAATTCCTAGAAATAGCAAACAACATTTGTAAGAAATAGCTCAGGATTATTTGTTCTAAATTAATTGCACCATATGGAGGATATTACCATACCTGTTTGGTTCACTGCTTGAGTAGGAACAACATGCAAGCAGTTGGTGCACATGATACAAAATGATCAGAAGTTGGAATTTCTTAGACAACAATATTCTTGCTAGTGAAAAAAAAGGAAGAAGAAAATGAAGTTGCCGTTATTACATTTTCAGCTTTCGTTCTCCTTTCTTCGGACCATCACGTGGAATTTCAAAATTATTATATGACAAGTCCCTGCAACATTATTGTTTACATATCAAGATTTTATTGAGGATATCTACAAAAGGGAAAACAACCCATCTGAGCAAAGAGCACAAAGCCATAACATACGCCTTGTCTTCAATGGTATGAGGAAGCCAGGCAGGTACTGTGCCATTAAGCATATTCCCTGTGAGAAACCTAAACAAAACAAAACCAGTATGAAAACCATCCCATGTACTTTTTAACAGAGTGGCAGAACGAACTTATTATAAGACATCGAGTTCAAGGAATCTCTTTTGCATACATCTTACTTAAAGTCAGGTTTTTCATGGAATCTGGTATTCCGCCCGTTAAATTGTTAAAGCTCAAGTCTCTGCAGGATCAATAAAATGAAAGCAAACGTTATCCTACATATTTGATATATAGTTGTGCTATGGTAAATTATTGCATAGCTGATTCTGTAAACACATAATCAAAATCATCAACACTTCCTATGCATGGCCTAATGGCCCTAAACAATGAGTATTAATAGAGCTGATGAAACAAAATAGCCCTGACAGAACTACAAATCCTTTACAAAAGAGGAAATGAAACTTACAGGTATGTTAACCATGTCCAATCACCAATGTACGGGGGGATTTCACCACTTATTGAGCAATTCCTTATCATCCTACACAAATCATTGAAGAAGTTGGTGTTTGGATTTATCCAATGCATACATATCGTTAAGAGTCACATACATAAATATTGTGACTTCATGATTCTGTTATGCCTATAGTTGTAATTAATATATATATATATATATATATATATATATATATATATATATTTTAAAAAATTCTCAAACCTGAATCCCATATACAACTAGTCTTCACAGCAAGTAATAGCTCATAAAAAAAAACAAAACTCAAGATCATATAAAGAAAAATAGGCCTAAAAATATATTTATGTAAAAGATTGGTCGTAATCCAAATTCTACAACAATAACGCTCCCAGACAAATATAATTCTACGTGTTTATTGTTTTAATTATTCAATTTGAATTTATATTGTTGTTATCTAATTTTTGACCTAATATTTTTTTAAAAAAAAAAACTTAAAAAAAACATATTTTTAACATATTTACATTGTTTTTAGTATTTTTAATGTTGTCTCAAAATAATTTAAATTTCAAAGGTTTTTTTTGAATGTGTTTGATTTTTTAACGTGTTATTTTTTTAAATAATTGATTTTTTTATTGAGTGATATTACTTGTTTTTTTCAAAAATTAAAAATTAAAAAAAAATTAAAAATTAAAAATTAAAAAAAGAAAAGAAATTGAGAAACAATTGAGACCTAACAATATTCTATTTATAAATAAAAGTCACTCAACACACAATAGGGGAAATTTTGAAAAAAAATAAATTAAGAAACCATAAAAAAATAATCGTAATACCCTCCCCTCCTCCAGCTGCCGCTCTCCATGTCTAAGCCACAACCGTCCTCATCTTCTTCTCCCTCATCAAACCCATAGTTATTAAACCTGACCTGGAGGTTGACCCGGCCAAGGGGCTGGGCCCGGATTTCATGGGTCAACCCGAGTCAATATAGGTCAATTCGAAAAAAATTAATATATATATATATATTATATTATTTAATATGAAAAAATCCATGTAAATATAAGTTATACATATTGTAAATAATGAAGTTTTAAAAAATATATTTTTAAAAAATTTATCCCACATTAAAAAGATATCATGTTAAGCTTTTAAGTTGAAGTATTTAAACCAAAATATTTTTTTATCCCACATTGAAAAAGCATAACTTCTTTCATGGGAACATATAGTATATATACAAAAGGATTTCAAATCCCACATTGAAAAGATACTATGTTATCCTTTTAAATTGAAGTATTTAAATCAAAAGGTTTTTTTTATCCCACATTGAAAAAATATGATTTTTTTCTTGGAAATATAGAGTATATATACTAATGAGTTTCAGATCTCACATTGAAAAAACATAACTTTTTTCATGGAAATATATATATATATATATATATATATATATATATATATATATATATATATATATATATATATATATATGAAAGGGCTTCAAATCCCACATTGAAAAGATACAATGTTATTCTTTTAAGATGAAGTATTTAAACTAAAAGGTTTTTTGATCCCACATTAAAAAAACATGATTTTTTTCTTGGAAACATAGAGTATATATACTAATGAGTTTCAAATCTCATATTAAAAAAAACATAACTTTTTTCATGAGAACATAGAGTATATATACGAAAGAGCTTTAAATTTCACATTGAAAAGATACTATGCTATCTTTTTAGTTGAAGTATTTAAACCAAAAGGTTTTTTTATCCCATATTAAAAAAATATGACTTTTTTCCCGAGAATATAGAGTATATATACTAATATATTTCAAATCCCACATAAAAAAAAATTGGGTCTCGTTCGGGTTCGCCCGAGTCATGGGTCGACCCGCCGAGTCCCCCAGGTTTGGCCGGGCTATTGCCACAGTCGGTCTTTTATTAAACCCAAACCGGTCCAGCCACCAGGTCGACTGGGTCTCAGGTTGACCTGCCAGGTTTAATAACACTGACCAAACCTTCCCTCCTGAACTAGCCGCCAGCTCGCCAAGACCAAAAGAGGGCAGAGCCGTTTACCCTTACTCTCCCCTCTCGCTGGTTGTTTCAACTTCTCCCTCTCCTTCTCCACCGCCGACCGAACCAGGTCTCCCCTTCCTCTCACGGAACCCAAACCCATTCTTCCCCTGGCCACAACATCAACCTTCCATCTCCCCACCACAACCGCAAAGGCGCCCACTGCACTTCGTCATCTTCCTTTCCCGATCTTTGACAGCTGACCCAACAGCCCCATCACCGGCCTTCACAGACCATCCTCCACAGACCCGAACCAGGCCCTCCAGATCCACCGATAGTACCACCCCTCTACTCTTTCAGCCGCCCCCTTCTTTGCTAAACCGAGACCCAGCTCTCTCTCCGTCACTCAGCCACCTCTGCCTCTCTGTAATTCGACCATAGATGCCATTCCAGATCACCCCCCTGTTTCCTTGTTTTTCTCAGCCGTTTCCAGCACTGTTCCTGAGTCTATTTTGTAATTTGTAGATTTCGAAATGTGTATTTAAATTATTGTAAGCAATTTTAATTTTTGTTACATTGGAACAAACTGGGAGTGGGTGAGTAAATTAGAATGTTTGGTTGGGAGTGTGTGTTTGTGGGTATTTTCTTTTATGTTTTTTGAATGTTAAAAAACAAAAGAATTTTTTTTATTTTTTATTTGCATATGATAAAATCGTATCTATTTGACATGAAATTTCAAGAATATATTTTGGTATGTAACTAGTTTTATATTTTTATTACTTAAAGCCTTGATAATTATTTATGTGATTTTCGAGTGTGAGCTTTAAAGAAAAGCAAAGGAAGGAAAAACTCACAGGAAAGTTATTGCCGTCATATTTGCATATTCTGGGAAAGGGAAACCGGCCGAGCTTCTTACATCACTAACCACCCTGGAAGAAAAACCATCCAGAATAAAACATGCATTTATTTCAACCCGGTTAAATTAAATTATAGAGCACTTACAAGTATTCAAGATTTGACATGTTAAAAAGAAGATCAAGAGGAAGCTCTCCTTTAAAATCATTTCCGGAGAGGTACCTGTCATCAGTACACAAAAACACAAATCATTGAATGATATTCTTTGATCATCGACAGTTTCTCAATCAAATAATATTACAGAAAGTACAAGTAATTTCTTACAGGTAATTGAGTCCAGTCCAATTCGCAATGAACCTTGGTACTTGACCGGTCAAACGGTTCCCAGCTACGCTACTGCAGCCATAGTTAGTTGCTTTTCCTTGGAACAATAATTAAACAGATTGTTGGTTGAAAGAATATGATGAGTTGCACTTACAACCACTGCATTTCCGTAAAGTTGTAATAATTTCCCGGCAGTTCTCCACTGAAATTGTTGGAGCTCAACCCTCTACAACAACAAATCAAAAGGATTGTATATCCACCTTTTTTCTGTTTTATTTCTCCTATTACAATCAAAAGTTGACATTATTATTCTTCTTTTTGAAACTTACAAAGCATATAGAGATCCCAATCTTCCAAGTTCTGGTGGAAGCTGACCAGTGAGTTCATTGAAGTCCAAGTACCTAATTAAATAAGAGATAATAACCAAACCAAACTCAATAAGTTAAAAAGGAAATTCAAGGAGAATGAAAGAGCGAGCGAGTTTCTATACATATATAGGAGTTTCTATATATATATATATATATATATATGTGTGTGTGTGTGTGTGTGTGTGTGTGTGTGTGTATTCTGACAACGCATACTGAGACTATATTTTCATAGAAGATATTAATTGTATGCTTTTTTTCTTACCATTATATATTATTTTTTAAAAGAACAGCAATGATATAAAATCAACCCCAAATATCCAAGATGTTCTCCTATAATTCATATAAAAAATGGATGTTCTTCGATGCCCAAGTCGAACTTTTTGGTTAGTGCCAATTTGTTTTTAAGAAATTCTTGATTATGGATAGTTTGCTTTTAACTATATTAGAAATAATAGATTTAGTGTTAATTAAAGCATGAAATCTAAATACTTGATTAGGAAAAACATAATAATCTATAAAAATTGGACATGGGATTTTTCTAAAAAAAAACAAAATTAATAAAATACATATAAACACCCACAAGAAAAGAGCACAAGACTTGTATCAGTAATAAAAAAAGAATTTAATTTACATTACATGATACAGAAGAGATTGTGATTGGATGATACTTACATGTATCCAAGAGACGACAAACTTCCCAAAGATAGAGGTATGGAGCCATTGAGGAAGTTATCGGAAAGATCGCTATGCATATGTATTACCATATAAGTTTATTATTACTCGAAAGATAATATATATATTGAGACTATATTTTCATAGAAGTTAGTAATTGTATGCTTTTTTTCTTACCATTATATATTATTTTTTAAAAGAACAGCAATGATATAAAATCAACCCCAAATATCCAATATGTTCTCCTATAATTCATATAAAAATGGATGTTCTTTGATACCCAAGTCGAACTTTTTGGTCAGTGCCAATTTTTTTTCTTTTAAACCTTAGAATTCTTGATTATGGATAGTTTGCTTTTAACTATATTAGAAATAATAGATTTAGTGTTAATTAAAGCATGAAATCTAAATACTTGATTAGGAAAAACATAATAATCTATAAAAATTGGACATGGGATTTTTCTAAAAAAAAGCCAAAATTAATAAAATACCTATAAACACCCACAAGAATAAGAGCACAAAACTTGTATCAGTAATAAAAAAAAGAATTTAATTCACATTACATGATACAAAAGAGATTGTGATTGGATGATACTTACATGTATCCAAGAGACGACAAACTTCCCAAAGATAGAGGTATGGAGCCGCTGAGGAAGTTATTGGAAAGATCGCTATGCATATGTATTACCATATAAGTTCATTATTACTCGAAAGATAATATATATATTGAGACTATATTTTCATAGAAGTTAGTAATTGTATGCTTTTTTTCTTACCATTATATATTATTTTTTAAAAGAACAGCAAAGATATAAAATCAACCCCAAATATCCAAGATGTTCTCCTATAATTCATATAAAAATGGATGTTCTTCGATACCCAAGTCGAACTTTTTGGTCAGTGCCAATTTTTTCTTTTAAATCTTGAATTCTTGATTATGGATAATTTGCTTTTAACTATATTAGAAATAATAGATTTAGTCTTAATTAAAGCATGAAATCTAAATACTTGATTAGGAAAAACATAATAATCTATAAAAATTGGACATGGGATTTTTCAGAAAAAAAACCAAAATTAATAAAATATCTATAAACACCCACAAGAATACGAACACAAAACTTGTATAAGTAATCAAAAAAGAATTTAATTCACATTATATGATACTGAAAAGATTGTGATTGGATGATACTTACATATCTTCGAGAGATGACAAACTTCCCCAAGATAGAGGTATGGAGCCGCTGAGGAAGTTATTGGAAAGATCGCTATGCATATTTATTACCATATAAGTTTGTTATTACTCGAAAGATAAAAATTTACATCCTAAAATAAGAACCATTAATTTAAATTTTAAGAAGACACACTAAGAACTGAAATTAGTTATTATATATAATAAAAAAACTAAGCAGCTCTTTGCTCATAATAATGCAGTCACCCAAACAAGCCTCAACATGGTTAAGCAATTAAAAAATAAAACTCGGAAGGGGGAAAACATCCACAATAAATTAATGGAAAAAGAAAAAAAGATTACAAACATGAAATGTTGAAAATCAATACAGATTTCTTTACTAGCTCCCTTGTTTTTAGAAGGCACTTATTTTATTTTTATTTTTTACTATTTCAAACCGACATCTAAATTATACTTGTAAATATCTTTCCTCTTTAATGAAACAGTAGAAAAAACTCATACTCCTATTTAATTTAACATATCTACATTTATTAATATTAAATATTAAACATTAAAAGACTATAAAATTATTTGAGATAATTATATTAATAAAAATTAACATTGATTTTCCTATATTCGTGAATATTTGTCAATTTTACAAAATATAAATTTAATTTTTTTTTTTTTAAAAAATTCAACCATCATTAATATATATGTGTGTAATATATATATATATATATATATATATATATATGGTTACCCAATAGTAGATAAAGTATAATACATAGTCTGTTTTAGAAATTGATAACTTATCCATTTAGTCACTTTTAGCACTGGAAAATAATAATAAGAACGTATTTAACGAACATTGACAACAAAAATAAACTGCAGTAGTAGTATATGACCATGGTAATGGATCACTTACAGATAGGTGAGTGAAGGCAAGCTCCTCATGGTGACGTCAGGGATGCTACCATAAAGTTGATTGTAGGACAAATCACTGTTATTAATATAATAGGATTGTTATCAATTAGTTGAGCTCAGCATACTGATTCGAATTATTATCATCACATGTCATATGATACTCACATTCTTTCTAGGTGAACGAGACTAGCCAAGGCTGTAGCGTTGATTTGTCCGTCTAATTTGCGGTTTGAGAGATCTCTACCTCCCAAAAATGGCGTCAACATAGAAACCAGTGAGTTTTAAAGAGGATGCATTGCCTTGCAAATATAAAAGAGAATTGGATGAAGTTGATGAGGAACTTACAGGCCGGTGACGTTACAAACTGTGCTGTTGCAATCGCATGTGATGCCTTGAAAGGAACAATCCGAGCTTAGTAGCGAATCCCCCCCTAACGTGGTCATGAAGTCATCCAAAGCCGTTTCTGCCAAACGTTTTAAACAAAGAAACACATATTTTGTTTAGCAAGATTCAAACAGGCCTAGCTACTTCTACCTAGCTTCAAATCCGAACTAAAAGAAGAAAAAAACGAGTGCTAATTTTATGGATGTGTGAATTGACTCCATATAATTCCATGTTGAAAATCCATCTAGATTTCCTTACCACCTCCCTTGTTTATAAAATCCTCGTAAAAATCACTTCATCCTTAACCAATCACTTCGCTTGATAGTTATAGGAAAAGATGGAGAAGCAGGAAATATCTAAGATATGCAGTACGTAGGCTAGCACTACGGAACTCTCTGCCAGGCTGTGGAAGCACTAGCTAGAGAGTGCAAATGGAAGAGAGAAATAGCAGTATCTTGTGCACAAGGCTTTTCGTTGTTTGGGTCACAAAGATTAAGACCCTTCCTTCCAACTCAAGATCAGTTTCTTGCAAACATGAGTGAGTTTATAGTCTAAACAGTTAATTGAGTTTATATTCTTGAAAACAAATTTTCTTCCTTCTTTTGTATATAGCAGGAAAAGGATATATATGTAGATGGAAAAGTATATCGTGCGTGTGTACCTTCATCGTCAGGCAACAGCGGGCTTTCAGAGGAATTTGTTGATTGACAAACTACATAGCGAAATTGACGAAGAAGAAGAAGAACGGCAAGAGAGGAAACAAGCTTAGGAAAGAGCTTATTAAGATAAAGTTTAGCCATTACTTTAGCATGCAATGCGCTTCCCTTGAGATGACATACATTCTTTATATAGATATTGTTTTACCGTTCAAACAGTTATTAACTCTGAATCAATTACCTCACGTTACCAAATTGTCCCTATCCAAATATCAAAATACCCGAGAAAAGTAACTTGCAATATTATGCATGGAGGCCTAACAATTTTGGCTCAAGTAAATTGCAAAATGATTCCAAAGCAGCATCTTTTTAAATTGATTATCTCGTAGTTTTTAAAACGGTGTAAAATTTGCATATTTGAATTCAATTCAATGTCTGAGATTTGTATTCATTCATGCATAATTAATGGGTAGTAATTAATCAAATATATAATATATAATTATGAGTTATTATGCATTATTAATCCAACACTATTTTTGTATCTAGTATCCTCTCCCGAGTAATGTGAGCTTGTGTTTTTATGTCTTTTATCTCACAATTCATAGAAAAATATCCATCACACTTTTTTTATATCTATATAATAATGGAGAGAATTATATATAAAGCAGCCCATCAATTAAGTGGAGCTGAAAGATAAGACAGAATACAAAGAATCTGAAAAGAAGAAAAACAAAATATTTATGTGCCTCACAACTAACCCCCAGTCTTCACTCATGATACAATAAGCACGCCCTTCTTCCACTTTGGACCACAAGTTGTCACTGAGGCCGCACAGAAGCCCACAAAATTGTTTAACAAAATATGAGAGAAACAAAAACAAAAACTGTTTGCATGGTTTGCTTCACACAAAAAACAAAATATGAGAGAAAATCACAGGACACAGCTTGCTTTTCTGAGATTTACTTTAAATATAGCAATTAAAAGTACCGCAGATATAGTGGTGTAGCCATAATATTTTAAATGAGGGATAAATTACTTATAAATATTCAATATTATATATTATATAGATATGTGTTATATAAAGAAATCTACTAATTAATTTAAAATTTGTAAAATAAAAAAACTTACATTATAATTGTTCTCTTCGAGATTTTATATTTTAAAACTGCTTCATAATAATTTTATTTTTAATCTCATTAAAAAATATATTTCTCAATATATACAACAAACTTTTATTTATTTATTTCTAAATCTTTCAAGGATTACGGAAGTTCTTGGTAATAATTCTATGCTGATATATGATTTATAACATCTAAAATTATAGCTTAAAAGGATTGTCATAAATTGATATTGTTCTTATTGACTTGTTTTGTACAAATTTATTAAAAATAAATATTAAATGTTTTTCTTTTTAATTTATCTATTATCTTTCTAATTTTTTTAGCTGTCTTTTTACTTCACTTTTAATCATTAGTAAATTCGTCATTTTTATTTTTAATATAAAATTTATAGCAAAATAATTATCAATTCATCAAAATTTATTTTAATTCATATTCATTAGCATATAATATTATTCATACTTATATTAATTCAACAAATATATAAATTATTATAAACTCTAATATTTTTAATAACTAATTAGTATAGAAAAAAGAAAACTAACAAGTAGTTAATAAAGAAAATTATTTTGAAATAAAATAAAATAAAGGATCAATTACGTACCTTCTCTTGCACTCATGTGCTCCGCCACTGCGTAGATATTTGTTTAAGGTATATTGTGCTCCAATCTTAATTAGTTTATAAAAACTACAAACAATAATGAATGGGTATCAGCATACAAAACCTTTTATCTTATTTAATTTATCCCTGTATATATATACCCGATTTGTCCAAACTCAAGCATATAAACCATAAAAAAAAACATATCCAAAATAAGTTCACATCTTAAATAGGTTTAATTTAGAAGGACTAAATTAAGTAAATATTGTTCATAAATCCTATTTTGACGCAAACCAATCTTAATTCCAATAAAGCCCATTTAAATGGTAGAGTTTTCACATAATTTTACTAAGATTTCTACTATTAAATGGTAGAGTTTTCACATAATCCTACTAAGATGGAATACAAAGAGTCATATGCTGCGAAAAGAAAAGAAAAAAAATCAAGAAAAGAAAGCTTGTCTTGATAATTATAATACATAGTTAGGTTTAAAGTTGATGAGATATATATTGTTAACTAATATTTTTTGAGTTTTAAAATAGTTAGGTTTTAATTTGATAAGATATTTATTGCTGACTAATTTCTCCTTTATACATTGCTATTATCAAAGAATCACTAGAAACTTAAAAGCTTAAAGTTTTAATTATTACGTACTAGAACATCTTTTCAAGTGAACATTTATCATTATATATTTTGTTTTATATTAATATGTTTTTTGTAGAATTGAATTTTTTTTTACATTGATAAAAGAATTATAATGTAAATGATTGGATTCACGGAATCTGAAGTAAAAATGCATCTTTTAAAATTGATGGTGAAGTCTTTGTTCGTGTTCAGCATCAATTTTTTGCCTCGTCAAGCAGAGAAAGATTAATAAAGCTAAAGCATATCAGTACGAATACCGCAAGTTGATCATAGATATCTCTACATTTCTTGGGTCCAATATGTGAACCTTGAGAAGTAATAAAGACTTGACATGGTTTTCTATAATAGGTTAAGCCTCTTAATTATTTTTAATTTTTTCTATGCCCATCCAACGGCTCTCCCAAATTGCTTGATACATCATAAAATGACTTGATTTTGTAATGTATATGATTGAACCCATGCAATCTAAACATTGAAAAGTAAAAAAGAATCTTTAAAATTTGGTCAAGTCTTTGTTCGTGTTCAGTATCAATATTGGACCCACGGAATGTGATCCTTGAGAAGTAATAAGGTCAAAATAAATAAATAAATAAATAAAGACTTGACATGGTTTGCTGTCTTTTCTATGCCCCGCTAACGGCTCTGCTAAATGAATTGATTTTTTGACATTATCAGAAAAATAATAATCAACATGATCGAACCCATGGAATCTGAACATTGAGAAGTAAGAAATAATGCATCTTTAATATTTATGGTCAAGTCTTTGTTCATGTAATTCAGCATCTTTTGTTTTCCATATTATGTGGATCAAAATTGCATTGTCAAGCAGAGAACAAATAATAAAGCTAAAGCACCACCACAAGTTGATAGATTACTTTTTTTTATAGGTACTCTACCAAGGTATTGTTTAAACTATATTTTATTTCAAAATAAATAAAGTATATAGCCTTCTGCGCTTGTAATTGCTAAACCATTTTGTATTCAGAATATATTATTTATGCTATTCTCCCATGAAAAGTTTTGGCTGTGATATTCATACACCAATTGCTGGCTCAATTTCATACACCATGGAAGACTTGGTTGATATGGTCGATGACGTGGACACCTATGGTGATGGGGAAGAAGACGTTGCGGATGATGAGGACCTTTGGGGACTGCAGCAACGGGTTGGAAAAATCAGATCTGGCAAAGGATGGAGACAATTATCACGTATTGATATTCAAATACTCGAAAAACAAATTAGGTGGTGTGCTGCCTCAATCAGAAGATTTGAATAACTTTCATAATAATTTTTTAATATCATGAATTAATTATTTGAATTTGATTAGTTACTAAGTGGTGCATAAATAATGTTTTTAAAATGCTAAAATCATATTTAGATTAGTCCAACGATTTAGAAAGGTTTATTCACCTTAATTTACATTAAAAATTTATCTTCATTTTTATTATTATTTTAAAGTATTATAAGTTTTATCAATTTTAATTCACATCAAGAAAATATAATTTTTAATTAAAACAAGATTCTAATAATATTTTATTAATTAAACATGATTCTTTTTATATATATTAATTTTCGATGCTTAACCTTTAGCCTATGCATGTTTGTATAACATCATAATTTAAATAATCTTTAAAAATTAAATAAGTGAATAAGCTTTCATGTATGCATTTTTTCTCAGTGCAAACATGATTTTTTACCATAAGAAACTCAGCCAGTATAATTAATTAGAAGAGAGAAATTCTCCATCTAATAAAAAGAATGAACTTACGCCTTCGACCACATTTTTTCCTCCGCATCTCATCACAGAGATTTGTTAGACATGCTTCAAGAATATCACTCTTATTGCAGAAAATTATGGTACCACATACCTAGTCGGGTGTCTGAAAAGCACCAAGATCATGAAATTAAACCAAGAAAATATATAAATATCAATGAGAAATATTCAGGAGTGATTTATTAAAGTCAATAAATTTGTCAAAAAGAAAGCTAGCAAAATGGATAGGAGTTTGGTCCGTCCCTTACATGTTTACATACTGCATCCCAAGTGTGGCACCCCAAAAAAAAAAAAAAAAAAAACAAAAGTTTGTTTTTTGCGACATTCGACTGGCGATTTTCGTTTTGTTCTGTTTTGCTGATTTGGTTCTTTGGAGTCGCCACCTAGTATTTTGATCACTAGGAACCCTAACTGGTCTTTCAGAGGTTCTAAGGTAAGGGACTGGTTGCGTAAAGGGAAGGTATTAGCACCCCTAGTACGCCCTATCTAAGGTAAGCTGCTTGGTGTTTGGTTTGCCTTATAATTGCTATGGTGTTGGTATTTTTTTAGGCTCGTCAATTGATTTTGGATAGAAATCTAAGGAGATTCCATGTGCTTTAAAAGCTCATTTTTCCCTTAGTATTTCAAAAGTTTACGACTCATAAATCGTGGGATAATAAAAAAAAATTAAATTTTGAAATGTCCTCGATTATAATCAAGGCTTCTTTCAAGAATGTGTGCGGATTTATTACTCCCAATAATATTTTGGATATTCATCCTTTTAAGGATTTCTTTATCCAAACATTAGCGGTAAATAATAAATAAATTCCTTTTCCAAAAATAAGATTTTTATAGTTTTTTGAATATTGGCCAATACCCTTTGGAATTTTACAAACACGTTGTAAAATCCAGAAATGCAAGAAAATAATTTGTGTTTAAGAAATTTATGCGAAAACACACTTTCGAAGCTTCCAATATATTTGTTTTATAAAAAAAAAGAATATTCAAAACATGTTAGAGTATTGGCCGTATGCAACACGCAAGAAAATATATATTTTTTAAAACAATATTTTTTTTTGACGAAATCGGGTATTTTTAATACTGAATTTGTATCTCCACAGCATAAAAATACAAACTAATATTAAGTCATTAAAAAGATGTACGAAAAAAATCAACAATATTTTTAAGGAATTTTTAGAATTTTTTGAAAGCAAAAAAAAAAAAATTTATCTTTGAAAATTTTGGGTGCCACGACGAAAATCAGATATTTTAAATACTGAATTTATACCTCCACAGTATATAAAAAAAAAATACAAACCCCCTTAGAAATATATATATATATATATATATATATATATATATATATATATATATATATATATGAAAAGAAAATAACAACATTTTTTTTTAGATTTTTTATAAATATTATATATATATATATATATATATATATATATATATATATATAACATATACACACATATATATAATATAATAATATAAATATAATTATATATTAATTATTAAGGGGGCTGGGCCGGCCCAACTAACTGGGCCGGGCTCAGCCCCACAAGTCATTGGGCCGGGATCGGCCCAAGAAAGTGACTGGGCCGATCTCGGCCCAAGAAAGGTAACTGGGCCGATTCGGCCTAAGAAAAAATAACTGGGCCGATTCCGGCCCAAGAAAAAATAACTTGGTCTGGGCCGGACCCGACCCAGACCACCGGGTTGGGCTAGAATCCTTCTGGCCCATATACATGTTTCTGGGCCAGAACCCGTCTGGCCCAGAAGAGGAAACAGAACGGGGGGGGGAATTAATTCCCCCCCCCGTCCCCTGCATGCAGAACAATTCTGCATGCAGGGGACGAAACCTAACAGAAGAAAGAAAACAAAATGCAGGGGAGAGAGAGCGTACCTGGCGAGGCTGGAGACGGTGGTTGGCTGACGGGGCTATGGTGGCGTGGCTCGTGGATGGCGGTTCCGGGCGGCGTTGCTGCCGTTTCCAACAGTGGCGAAAAATTCTTCTTCCTCCCTTCTCCTTCGGTTTTTTTTCGTTCTCAGTTGCTGTTTGTTCTCGGTTTGGTTTTGGTTTTTTTGGTTTCGGTTTCCTTCTTCTCGGTTTGTTTCTGTTCTTCTCTCTCTCTTCTGGTCGCTCTCTCTCTCTTTCTCTCCTCGGGTCTCTCGGGTTTTTCTTCTTTTTTTTTTTTCTCTTCGGTTTTCTTCTATATTTATAGGGGCAGAACGGGTGGGGGACCATGGTTAGTGCGCCTTCAATCACGCATGGTTGGTCGGTTCTTTCGGTGGTGGTGGTGGGGGCGAGGAGAGAGACGCGAGAGGTTTTTTTCTTTCGTCTTCTGTTCTGCTAAAACGGGGGGAAGGAGGAAGATGAACAGTGTCGTTCAAAACGACACCGTTCTGATCTTCCTCCTTTTTTTTTTCTTTTTTTTTTATATATATGAAACGACGTCGTTTTGGGTAAAACGCGCCGTTTCATTTAAATGGCTAAACTTCAAATCAGTCCTTCAAATTCGGTCCCCGCCCCTCTTGTTGGCCGCCTTTTTTACTTTGGTCCTTGGTCTCTGAGTTATGCAATTGAGCCCCTAATTGATCAATAAACTTCCAATTTCTTCAATTAAGCCCCTGAAACAATTCCAAACAGCCCCCTCTATCTTTGCGCCTTCTCCAAATTGGTCCCTGGTTTCGGATTTTCACAATTAAGTCCCTAATTGGCCCTTAAACTTCAATATTTATGCAATTGAGCCCCTGTTTTGACCCAATAAATTCCTAAAAAATATATTTTGGCCCCAGAACTTAAATTTCTCCAAATTAAAGCCCAAATTGACTTAAAAATCAATTTTTCTTGGAATCAAATCTTCTATAAATTCAAATAAAAATCCAATCAAGTCCATAAAAATCCAATTAAGTCCATAAAAATCCAATTAAGTCCATAAACATCCAAATTTGGGCTTTTCTCCTCAAAATTCCAATTTTCCTTCTCAATAGGGCTTTCATCCTTCAAGAATATACTGTCAAAAATTCAATCCTTGTATTTTTAAATTCCTTGACCAATTTTCTGACTGTTTTCCGAGCGCTTCTGCCTCCTGTTATTTTTCTAACCTCTTTTGGCTATTTATTTTATTTTTCATGGGGACCCAAAAATGGGTTACAACAGATGCCCCCTCTTTATAATACTTACGGAGCATGGGTTTTGCGCAGTAAGTGTTATAAAGATAAACCCAAAACGGAACTCCCGAAACTGATCTGGTCGAAGCTTGATTGATCTGAAACTTTGTCCTTTATAACAATCCTCCTTAGCTCCAAAAATCATGATCGAAACTTAGTCATCTCGAGATCCTTATCCAGCGATCCTCTGAATTCTTATTTTAGTTTGATCAACATGGAAATCCATCCGAGATCCCATCTAGTGATCTCCTTTAACCTGGAATCCCATCTGGCGATTCCTTTACTCATAACCAATACAAAAAATGCGTGTGTGGTCTCATTATGATGGGTGACCTGCCCGAGGGGAAAAGGGAAAGAGTGGTCTCATTCTTTGGGTGACCTACCCAGGTAAAAAAAAAGATGGAGAATGGTCTCATTCTTATGGGTGACCTACCCAGAAAAAATATGGTCGCATTGTGATGGGTGACCTACCCAAGGAAAAAGGAAGAGTGGTCTCATTCTTTGGGTGACCTACCCAGGGGAAGGAATGGCCTTATTCTTATGGGTGACCTACCCAGATAAAAAAAATGGAGAAGGGTCTCATTCTTATGGGTGACCTACCCAGAAAAATATGGTCTCATTGTGATGGGTGACCTACCCAAGGAAAAAAAGAAGAGTGGTCTCATTCTTTGGGTGACCTACCCAGGGGGAGGAATGGCCTCATTCTTATGGGTGACCTACCCAGATAAAAAAAAATGGAGAATGGTCTCATTCTTATGGGTGACCTACCCAGAAAAGTATGGTCTCATTGTGATGGGTGACCTACCCAAGGAAAAAAAAATGTGAAGTGCGGTCTCATTGTAATGGGTGACCTACCTAGATGGAAAAAATGTGATGAAGCGGTCTCGTTGTGATGGGCGACCTACCCAAATAGAAAGAATATGAAGTGCGGTCTCATTGTAATGGGTGACCTACCCAGAAAAATGTTGGTGAGGGCTCAAAGGCGCACTCGAAAAGAGGTAGGGTTTAGAAAACGCACTACCCGAGAAGTGAGGGCTCAAACGGCGCATTCGAAAAGAGGTAGGGTTAGAAAACGCACTACCCAAAAAGTGAGGGCTCAAACAGCGCACTCGAAAAGAGGTAGGGTTAGAAAACGCACTACCCAAAAAGTGAGGGCTCAAACAGCGCACTCGAAAAGAGGTAGGGTTAGAAAACGCACTACCTAAAAAGTGAGGGCTCATACAGCGCACTCGAAAAGAGATAGGGTTAGAAAACGCACTACCTGAAAAATGGTGATGAAATCCCGATCTGAAAAATGTTGAAAGCAATATATTATGGTTAATATGCATGTATGTTTTTGTTACCTATCTTGGAAACATAGGTCCCCCTTTCGTCGTAAACCTCTTTGCTCTTGTTTCAAGCTTTTCTCATGAACCGAAATATCCTTCATGTCCTTTTAGTGAAGAGATCTTTGGTTCCTTATGGGGCCCTTTTTTGCTCCATTGAGTTTTGCGCCAAAGGAAAAAATTGGTTTTGTTCATGAAAACTGAAACTTTTAATGCAATTAGCAAATTTTATAAAAGATGCTTTTTTAGAAGTTATTATGATATCCCTTTTGGGCTTGGGTTTACTCTGGACCCTTATGTGCATTTTGTGCACCTTTTGCCCCCTAGTGTGATGTGCAACTATATGTCAAGTAGATTTGATTTGGTTCACCAATTGATGGAGTCATCTTCTTAGTCATGCCAAAAAAAAGTTCTTTTGAGCAAAAGATTCCAAATGCTATGAGATCATGGCCGAAATTTATATATATATATATATATAAAAAGACCCTTTACAAAGAGAATTCATGACCAAAATTTATTTTATCGAACGGGAAATTACGAAATACATCAAGCGTAGTATTTCTTTACAGAGTTGGAATTCACAGGCCTAGCTAGATCTTCTCCATCCATTCTAGACAGTAACAAAGCTCCTCCTGAGAATGCTTTCCTCACCACGTAAGGCCCCTTATAGTTAGGTGCCCATTTACTCTGATCTTCTCCAGGTAAAGGTAATATTTTCTTTAGTACAAGATCTCCTTCGTGGAATCCTCGGGGTCGAACCTTCTTGTCATAGGATTTAGCCATCCTTCTTTGGTAGAGTTGATGATGACAGATCGCGGCTATCCTCTTTTCACTGATCAGATTCAACTGTTCATATCTAACCTTTGCCCATTCTACCTCTTCCAGCTCAGAGTCTAACAACACTCTCAATGATGGGATTTCCACTTCTAAAGGCATCACCGCCTCCATTCCATATACCAACATGTACGGGGTGGCTCCTGTTGAGGTTCGAACTGTGGTGCGATATGCATGAAGGGCGAATGGCAACATCTCATGCCAATCCTTATAGGTGACTACCATCTTCTGAATAATCTTTTTGACATTCTTGTTAGCAGCTTCTACCGCACCATTCATCTTTGGTCTATATGGCGAAGAATTGGAATGCTTGATTTTCCATTTAGTGCAGAGCTCTATTATCATCTTGCTGTTGAAATTCTGGGCGTTATCAGTTATAATCTTTTCTGGTGGGCCATACCGACATATCAAATCTCTCTCAATAAATTTCTTCACCACTTTTTGCGTCACATGAGCAAATGACCCAGCTTCTACCCATTTTGTGAAGTAGTCGATAGCCACGAGAATAAACCTATGACCATTGCTGGCTTTTGGGTTTACCGGTCCAATTACATCAATTCCCCACATCGCGAAGGGCCATGGAGATGTTAAATTAAACAGAGGAGCCGGGGGAGCATTGATTTTGTCACTGTATACTTGACACTTATGACATTTCCGAACATAATCGATACAATCCTTCTCTAACGTCATCCAGAAGTACCCGGCTCTTTGTATCTTCCTGGCCATCGCATGTCCACTAGCATGAGTTGAGCAAATCCCTTCATGGACTTCCCGTACTGTGCTTTTTGCCTCAAATTCATCCAAACATCTCAACAAAGTCCCGTTAGATGATTTCTTATACAAAATCTCCCCATCAAGATAAAAATCCATTGCCAACCTTCTCAAAGTCTTCTTGTCGATTTTGGATGCCCCCATGGGATATGCCTGGTTTTGGATGAAATTCTTAATATCATAGTACCACGGGTTTCCATCCACTTCTCTTTCGACTGAGCAACAATGAGCGGGGTTATTTCTGATATTGATGTGTACTGGCTGTACCTTGTGCCCAAAGTCTATCTTGGCCATAGATGCTAGTGTGGCCAAAGCATCTGCAAACTGGTTCCCTTCCCTTCCCAGATGGGTGAACTCTATTTCCTCAAATTCTTTAGCCAGCTTAGACAGGTATTCTTGGTAAGGCCTTAACTTCTCTTCTTTGGTTTGCCATTCTCCTTTTACTTGGCAAATGATCAGCATTGAATCTCCATACACATCTATCTTTCTTATGTTCATCTCTAAAGCAGCCTCTAAACCAAGAATGCAAGCTTCATACTCAGCCGTGTTGTTGGTGCACCCGAACTGCAGCTTAACTGAAACCGGATACTGCTTCTTATCAGGAGAGATTATCACTGCCCCCGCTCCATTACCACATACATTTACAGCACCATCAAAGTACATAACCCACCAATCTGATTTCTCTTCCTCGATTGCAAACACATCTTCATCGGGAAAGTCAAAGTTTAACCGCTCATAATCTTCCATAGCATGGTCAGCCAGGTGATCGGCAATAACACTCCCTTTCACGGCTTTCCTTGTCATATATACTATGTCATACTCAGCCAAAAGAACTTGCCATCTTGCAATTCGGCTAGATAAATAAGGCTTTTCACAAATGTACCTTAACGGGTCTAACTTGGAAATTAACCATGTAGTGTGATACAACATATACTGACGTAATCTCTTTGTAGCCCATGCTAGTGCACAACACAGCTTCTCAATCACAGTATACCTAGACTCATATTCCGTGAACTTCTTGCTTAGGTAATAAATGGCCCTTTCCTTCCTTCCGGTTTCATCATGTTGCCCAAGCACACATCCCATTGCTGTTTCGGTTACTGTTAGGTATAAAATCAATGGTCTTTCGGGTACGGGAGGAACAAGCAGAGGTGGATTTAGCAAGTACTGCTTGATTTTCTCAAAAGCTTTATCACACTCTTCATTCCATATTCCAGGGTTCTTCTTCCTCAACAAACGAAAGATCGGGTCACAAGTCGCGGTTAAATGGGATATAAACCGAGCGATGTAATTCAACCTTCCTAAGAAACCTCTCACCTCCTTCTCAGTCTTGGGGGGTGGCATAGATTGAATAGCTTTTACTTTTTCAGGATCCACTTCTATCCCTTTGTCACTCACAACAAACCCCAACAGCTTACCGGATTTCACCCCGAACGAACACTTTGCTGGGTTAAGCCTCAACTTATATTTCCTTAATCTTTCAAATAATTTCTTCAATACTTGGACATGATTCTCTCCCTCTTTAGATTTAGCAACCATGTCATCCACGTATACTTCAATCTCTTTGTGCATCATGTCGTGAAACAAAGTCACCATAGCCCTTTGGTAAGTGGCCCTGGCATTCTTTAAACCAAATGGCATGACTTTGTAGCAAAAGGTTCCCCATGGTGTTACAAAGGTTGTCTTCTCCCTATCCTCTGGCGCCATTCTTATCTGATTGTAGCCTGAAAACCCATCCATGAAGGAATATGTAGAGCTGCGTGCTGCATTATCAACTAACATATCTATGTGTGGTAAAGGGAAATTATCTTTAGGGCTAGCCCGATTTAAATCCCTAAAGTCCACGCAAACTCTGATTTTACCTTCCTTTTTGGGTACCACCACTATGTTTGACACCCATTGTGGATACTTCACTACTTCCAAAAAACCAGCGTCCCATTGTTTTTCAATTTCCGCCTTTACTTTGATTAAGACCTCCGGATGAGTTCTCCTTAACTTCTGCTTAATCGGCTTGCATCCTTCCATCAGTGGTATTCTATGCACTACAATGTCCGTATCCAGACCAGGCATATCCTCGTAGGACCAGGCAAAGACATCCACATAATCCTTGAGCAGTGCAATCAACTCTTCCTTTGCTTCGGGGGTGATCAAAGTCCCTATCTTCAGCTCTCGCTTGATTTCTTCATTGCCTACATTTATGGTTTCAAGTTCCTCTTTAGCGGGCCTCCAAGCCTGTTCGTGTTGTTCTATTAATTTTGTGAATTCCCATATGTTTTCCTCCTCCCATTCCTCATCTTCTATAGCCACTATGTATTCTTTAAATTTTGGCCATTCATTCTCAATGTAAAGTGCAGGTGTTGTTGTGGAGGATCCGCTTTCAGAGTTCTTGAAAGCGGAAAGTGATGTGTAAATGCATAGTAAGACATCAAGATGAATTTTGAAAAATGTATGATCTCATTAAAAATAAAAGATTGGCTCACAACAAAATAAAATTTCATTGACATCTTGAGCCTCGATTGTAAATAAAAAAACAACACAGAAAAAAAGCAAACAACATAGATAAAAATATAATCCAACCATCATTGTTGATTACATTTTAAAAACCAATGGAGCTTCTTGGGTCTCCCAATTCTGGAACTTCTCCCCTTCGGCTAGCTTCCGGACAAAAGTCTTGACGGTGACTTCTTCCAAAGTGTGGATGGTCAATTGTGGCAGCTCTTCAATCCTCCTTTCGGATTCGATTTTCTCAGCAATGTCCTTGACTTGATTTTCCTCCAGAGTGTTTATGTTCATTGAAGAAAGCTTCTGAAAGAGGTCTCCATGTCCCCCATCAGGTTGTATCACATATGCGGCCTTTGGGAATGAAATCCTGATTGGAGGGATGGCTAAGTTTTCTTCTACAGGCTTCCTTCCTTCCATCCTAGCCATTCTCTTCTCCCTTCTTGCACCAACAGCTCGTTTGTAATCCTCTTTCTTGGGCTTATATCCAAGCCCAAACCTCTGTTCTGCAGCTTTCAATTTGATTATACCCCTCCATTCAGGCCTTCTTTGCTCCATATCGTATGGGAAAAGAATCTTGTTTTTCAAAAAGATTTTAGCGGCCATTTTAGTGGCTTCAGAGATTTCTGGCTTCCTCAACACAGTGTTCTCGGGCACCCACTCGGTATTCACAATCTCAAATGCATGAAGGTTTCCGTCCCTACAATCTTCTGCTTCAATGAATGGAACCGCCACATTTCTCACCATCGATATAGTCTCCTCAGCCTTAACAATAACCAGGACACCGTTGGCAATGTACTTTAAACATTGATGTAGCGAAGAGGTGACAGCTCCCGCAGAATGTATCCATGGCCTCCCTAACAACATGCTATAGGAAGGGTGGATATCCATCACTTGAAGGGTTACTAGAAAGACTTGTGGACCCACAGCTAGTTCGACCTCAATTGACCCTACAACTGGCCTTGATGAGCCATCATACGCTCTTGCCGTTATCACACTGGGTTGCATATGTGAGGGATCTATTGGCATTTCATCCAGCACATGCCTTGGTAACACATTCAGGGCCGAGCCGTTATCAATGAGAACCTTGCCGACGAGGCAATCCTTGCATCGGATCGTGACATACAAGGGCTTGTTATGTCCAGTTCCTTCAACATCGAGTTCATCTTTCGTGAAATACAAGTAATTGGCAGCATGGATCCTCCCTACTAGATGCTCCATAGTCTTTTGCTCAATATCTTGGGGCACATAGGCCTCATTCAGTACTTTTTGCAAAGCATTACGATGTGGCTCCGAGCTGAGTATTAAAGACATGATGGAGATCTTAGCAGGGGTCTTCTTCAACTGATCCACTATACTGTACTCACTATGCTTCATCAGTTTCAAGAACTCATTTGTTTCTTCCTCAGTCACAGGTTTATTCACCTCAAACTCTTTATCGAGGTCCAGCACCTCCTTGCCTTTAGCCTTTCTTTGTCTTTCTAGTTCTTCAGGTGTGAAACAACGACCACTCCGAGTTAGCCCACTTATCTCTGTTTGGAACAGCGACAAAGGAGCTTCAATATTCGAGGTATAACCATAATCTCCAGGCATCGCTCCATAGTCTACTTTGCTTGCATATGAGGGCCTGGTTAATACCAGTTTTTGAGCGACCATTTAGCTGTTGATTGGATTCTACATTTCCTCTATCATCTCTACCTCTTCATTGTCACTTATGTCCTCTATCCTCAACTCTCCTAGAGTTAGCATTCTTGCAACTTTTTGATGAAATTCTATGCATTCATCAATGTGATGCCCTTCCTTTTTATGGAAAGGGCAAAAGTTACTTTCCCCTGTGCAGTACTCAGTCGTTTCTTCCAAATGTCCAGACTGTACCAACATCAAGTATAGCTTGGCCATGGTTGCTTTCAACACCCTCTTTTTGCTACCAATCTCCATGGTATTCACTCCTCCCCTACCATCGACATGTTTAGGTAAAGGGTTTGAATTCTGATTAGGTGAATCCTCAAAAGTGACCCATCCCACTTTGATCAGTTGTAATACCTTTCTTTTAAAAGCAAAGCAAGCCTCAATGCTATGGCCTGCGTGACCAGCATGGTATTCACAAGTTACCTCGGGGTTGTACCAGGCAGGGAAAGGTGGCTGCATAGGTGGTATGGGTAGGGGAGCTATCTGCCCAATACTCAACAACTTGGCATACAACTCTTTCAAGGTTATTGGTAAAGGAGGTAGTTGTTCTTCTGATGGTTGCTTATCCTTTCTTTGGTAATTGTGGTGGTTATTTGCTGGGAATTTTACTGGATTGGGCTGGTTTGGAGTGGGGGGTTTGGAAAAGTTAATACTAGTGACTCGAGGGGTAGGTATTTGATAGTTTTTCCTTTCGAGGTTGTTCACCTCAATTTCTTTCTTCCTTCCAATGAAACCTCTCTTCTCTAGAGGTTCTGCAATTCTTCCACTTCGGATCCCTTGTTCAATCCTCTCGGCGATCCGCACGACATCATAGAAATGTTGTGCTGAACTACCCATAAGGTGTTCATAGTATGGAGCCCTGAAAGTATTGGCAAACAAAGTCACCATTTCTGTCTCTATCAGCGGAGGTTGCACATTGATAGCTTGGTCACGCCACCTTTGAGCATAAGCCCTTACGGACTCTTGAGTTCTTTTCTCCATGCTAATCAGACTGGTCCTATCAGGAGCAATCTCTAGGTTGAACTTGTATTGTTTTAAGAAAGCGTCCGCCAAGTCTGTCCACTTCCTGATCCTAATATTGTCTAACCTCATATACCAACTGAGGGCTGATCCGGGCAGGCTATCCTGGAAGAAGTAAATTAACATTTTGTCGTCGTGGATAACCTCTGCCATTTTGTTATAGTAGGAGCGAAGATGGGTCTTCGGGCATTCCATCCCAGTATACTTAACAAACTCCGGCACTCTGAACTTCTTTGGAATGACAATATTAGGTACTAAACATACCTCCGCGGCCCTAATTGGGTCAAACAAATCATTTCCTTCAATGGCCCTTAGCCTCTCTTCTAGGGCAGTCCACTTGTCATCTCCTTCATGATTAGAGAATTTAAATTCATGTGGATCTTCGTTTGTTAAATCCATTGTAATAGGGATTTGGATGGGCCGAGCAGGACTCTGCTTAGTTGGTGTATTTGCCCCTATGTTTATAGGTGCGACAGGAATTTGAGCTGCTGCTGGTGCTTCATTAGGTCGAGTAGATGTTCCCTCTCCATCTCTGGCTCTTAATAATTACTCTAACATACTTGTTAAGTGCGCCACATCATTCCGAACTCCTTCGAGTTCTCTTTGGTACTGAGATTCTGGTTGTGACCTTCCTTCGTTTTCCATTCTTGCTCTTAGTCGAGTGTTGTGGATTCTAGGAGGGGGACCTATGTTTCTTAATCTGCAGATGCATGCATAGATGTATGAGAAAAATGATTGTGATGGATGCATGATTGAAAAATGTATTTATTGGGTATGGATGCAGCCAATAAAAATGTATTTATTGTGAACGAATAACAGCCATCACATTTTAAGCATTCTCTTGTCACATTGCTTTGATAGGAGTTCTGCCTTTCGAGTCGTTTGCTTGAATCACGTTCACCAAAAGACAGATTTTTTTGCATACGAAGATGGGTCAACGCCCTTTTCATTAACGCTTGGATAAAAATACATTTAGAAATAAAAGGAATACAACATGTTAATCCCTTTCCTCCCTAAACTCCTTAGCCAAAGGTAAGAAAGCAAAGCCGCGGTTCTCAATCTTCCCTAGAAAGGCATCAGTTTCAGCTAGGCTTCGGCGATAGCAAATGATGTCTCCCCCCACATTCCGCGAATTGATTCTAACAATCCGAGCATGTGCAGCAGCTTCGTCCATTTGCTCATCTGTTTTGGTCATTTTTTCTATGAGCAACATGTTGGTTCTGTTCAAAGCAGTGTTGTTGGCGTCGATTTGATCTTTGTGCTTCTCCATTGCTACTAGCTTTTCGTCTAAATACTTCGACTTTTCCCGTTCTTTGTCAAGCTTTATCCTCATGACTTTTATCTCATTCTTCTTGACTGCTAACTCTGCTTTAACATCCTCGAATCCTCCCTTTTCGCTTTCCAACTCCATATATTTCTTATTCAAATCCTCATACTTCCTAATCCTATCCATCAGCTCGAATTGCACTTGCGCAAATTTTTCTTGGTAATATTCTGCACTTTCTTGGCAATCGCTAAAGTCCATCTCCATTGCTTGAAGTTCAGAGCAACTTTGCATCCAATCCAAACTCATCCCTTTAAGCTCCTTCTCACTTCCTTCCTTAGCAATCTTCTCCTCAACCAACTTTGACTCCAGCTTCGTTATTTTCTCATCTCTAGACTGTATTTGCTCATCTAGAAATGTTCTCATCTTTTCCTGTTCTAGCATCATTTCTTCCAACATTGCTTTGTCTTTTCTGTTCTTGCTCAATTCTATTCATAGTCTCTCCACTTGCCTTCTCAAGTCTTCTTCATTACTAACTCTCTTTCTCTTGATAGGCTCCTCTACAGTTGGAGAAGATTTGACTTCTACACAAGGCATGGCTGAAGCAACTGTATCATCTTCAATGTTCACCCTTTTTCTCTTAATAGGCTCCGCTACATCTTGAGGAGATTTAGCTTCTACGCGAGAGGTGGCTGAAGTGGTTGAGTCTCTCCATTTTACATATCCTTCGCTCACACTTGGATCTCTTAACCCTTCCATCTCCACCAACACTAGATGCTTCCAATCTTGCTTGATGATCTCCAAAACCTCTTCTGCCATGGGATCTTTGAACAAACCAGAGAATTGAGCAATTCCCATAGTCCTGGGAACGAACTGCATGCCCCCAAGTTGTCTTACCACTAAGGCAGGAGCATAACTCACATAACCCGTGATCCCCACCAATGGTACCCAACGCCTTTGTCCACAACTCATTAGGACCTTCACTGTCGTTACCCATGGGGCCCTCCACTTAAACTCGCTATTAGGTAAACCTTCTAATTTATCAACCCAACCCTGGTTGTCTAGATCTCCCCATTCTTCTTCTTCTACTAACTTGAGGGGTTTTTGGGTGAACCACCAAAAATTATTGAAGACAGGTTTCTTTGTCTCGATATGGCTAACCATCCAAATATACAACAGTTGCGTGCAGCATCTCATTGCTCCTTTTCCGGCCCTCCTACAATGGTTAAGTGTCAAAATTGTTTCGGCTAAAATAGCAGCCACTGGATTGATTCGTGTATTCTCATATTCCACGTAAGCAGCAGCGGCCTCCAAACTCACTAAACCAATCTGACTTGGGAACAACACAAGGCCAAATATACCTAGGGCAATCAATCTCTCTTTTTCTACTCCTGACTTCTTTTCCAATTCTAACATCCTCCATTTCAAACCGGTACCATTCTTCTCTTGAAACTTTTCCAAGTTGGAGATTCTGAGCAGCTTTGACAGTTCAGGGATGATCTTGTCGGATCTTAAAGGAGAATAAATCCGATACAGGTCGTTGGGAAACTCGGTCAACAATCCATATTCATCAACCGTGGGGCACAAGTCTATGCTTCCAAAGGAAAATGAACTAAAGCTCGCACAGCTAGGCTTAAAACTTCTACCTTTGCAATTTCCATCAAACGTCCGTATTTCCTAAAAAATGCATCTTTATCCACATTCTGAAAATGAGTCGTTAACTTGTTCACCTCATTCAATACGCAATTCAGGTTCTTGATTGGTGACATCTTCTTAGCATCGCTTCTAAGGCAGTCTCCTTCAGTCAATTGTGACAGTTCAGAATTTTTTCCATATTCTAAGATGGAAGATTTAGTGATGATGGCCATTTCATTCACAAGTCCTGCAATTCAAAATGCATTGGGGTTTAGACTTGTTTTGATGCAAAAGATATATTGGAACATACACCCTAAGGATAGGTTCTAGTTCCTCAATGTGAGACATAGGGTAGGTTTACTATTGGGTCTCTAAAAGAGGGTCTCTTGCTGTTCCAGTGATCAACCTTCGTAAAGGCGATATGGAGGTCTAACAGATAGTGGGATGGTACGTGTACCAATCACAATCAGTCTAAACACTCAGCAAAGAGTTGGGGTTTACACAAACTTAAACCTTGACTCAAGTCATAAGACAAGCTGCTAGTCCCCCACTTAAACTTAAAGTTACATGTGTGTGCACTCCAAAACATAATAACAATAATAAAGTGATGCATGACTATGCCATGTATGATAGAATGTAAAGATATATGCTAAAGCTTTTAAACAAAGCATCATAAAAAAAACAAAAACCAATAACACATAACATAAACAAACAAACAAATCAAGCTTAGTCCAAGGGTCCCCAGTTGAGTCGCCATCCTGTCGCCCCCCCAAAAAATAAACAAAAAAAAGTTTGTTTTTGCGACATTCGACTGGCGACTTTCGTTTTGTTCTGTTTTGCTGATTTGGTTCTTTGGAGTCGCCACCTAGTATTTTGGTCACTAGGAACCCTAACTGGTCTTTCAGAGGTTCTAAGGTAAGGAACTGGTTGCGTAAAGGGAAGGTATTAACACCCCTAGTACGCCCTACCTAAGGTAAGCTGCTTGGTGTTTGGTTTGCCTTATAATTGCTATGGTGTTGGTATTTTTTTAGGCTCGTCAATTGATTTTGGATAGAAATCTAAGGAGATTCCATGTGCTTTAAAAGCTCATTTTTCCCTTAGTATTTCAAAAGTTTGCGACTCATAAATCGTGGGATAATAAAAAAAAATTAAATTTTGAAATGTCCTCGATTATAATCAAGGCTTCTTTCAAGAATGTGTGCGGATTTATTACTCCCAATAATATTTTGGATATTCATCCTTTTAAGGATTTCTTTATCCAAACATTAGCGGTAAATAATAAATAAATTCCTTTTCCAAAAATAAGATTTTTATAGTTTTTTTGAATATTGGCCAATACCCTTTGGAATTTTACAAACACGTTGTAAAATCCAGAAATGCAAGAAAATAATTTGTTTAAGAAATCTATGCGAAAACACACTTTCGAAGCTTCCAATATATTTGTTTTTATAAAAAAAAGAATATTCAAAACATGTTAGAGTATTGGCCGTATGCAACACGCAAGAAAATATTTTTTTTTAAAAACAATATTTTTTTTTGACAAAATCGGGTATTTTTAATACTGAATTTGTATCTCCACAACATAAAAAATACAAACTAATATTAAGTCATTAAAAAGATGTACAAAAAAAAATCAACAATATTTTAAGGAATTTTTTAGAATTTTTTGAAAGCAAAAAAAAAAATTTATCTTTGAAAATTTTGGGTGCCACGACGAAAATCAGATATTTTAAATACTGAATTTATACTCCACAGTATATAAAAAAAAAAATACAAACCCCTTAAAAAATATATATATATGAAAGGAAAATAACAACATTTTTTTTTAGATTTTTTATAAATATTATATATATATATATATATAACATATACACACATATATATAATATAATAATATAATATAATTATATATTAATTATTAAGGGGGCTGGGCCGGCCCAACTAATTGGGCCGGGCTCAGCCCCACAAGTGACTGGGCCGGGATCGGCCCAAGAAAGTGACTGGGCCGATCTCGGCCTAAGAAAGGTAACTGGGCCGATTCGACCCAAGAAAAAATAACTGGGCCGATTTCGGCCCAATAACAAATAACTTGGTCTGGGCCGGACCCGGCCCAGACCACCGGGTTGGGCCAGAATCCTTCTGGGCCAGAACCCGTCTGGCCCAGAAGAGGAAACAGAACGGGGGGGGAATTAATTTCCCCCCCCCGTCCCCTGCATGCAGAACAATTCTGCATGCAGGGGACGAAACCTAACAGAAGAAAGAAAACAAAATGCAGGGGAGAGAGAGCGTACCTGGCGAGGCTGGAGACGGTGGTTGGCTGACGGGGCTACGGTGGCGTGGCTCGTGGATGGCGGTTCCGGGCGGCGTTGCTGCCGTTTCCAACAGTGGCGAAAAATTCTTCTTCCTCCCTTCTCCTTCGGTTTTTTTCGTTCTTAGTGGCTGTCTGTTCTCGGTTTGGTTTTGGTTTTTTTGGTTTCGGTTTCCTTCTTCTCGGTTTGTTTCTGTTCTTCTCTCTCTCTTTGGGTCGCTCTCTCTCTCTTTCTCTCCTAGGGTCTCTCGGGCTTTTCTTCTTTTCTTTTTTTTTTTCTCTTCGGTTTTCTTCTATATTTATAGGGGCAGAACGGGTGGGGGACCATGGTTAGTGCGCCTTCAATCACGCATGGCTGGTCGGTTCTTTCGGTGGTGGTGGTGGGGGCGAGGAGAGAGACGCGGGAGGTTTTTTTTTTTTCGTATTCTATTCTGCTAAAACGGGGGGAAGGAGGAAGATGAACAGTGTCGTTCAAAACGACACCGTTTTGATCTTCCTCCTTTTTTTTTTTTATATATATATATGAAACGGCGTTGTTTTGGGTAAAACGCGTCGTTTCATTTAAATGGCTAAACTTCAAATCAGTCCTCCAAATTCGGTCCCCGCCCCTCTTGTTGGCCGCCTTTTTCACTCTGGTCCTTGGTCTCTGAGTTATGCAATTGAGCCCCTAATTGATCAATAAACTTCCAATTTCTTCAATTAAGCCCCTGAAACAATTTCAAACAGCCCCCTCTATCTTTGCGCCTTCTCCAAATTGGTCCCTGGTTTCGGATTTTCACATTTAAGTCCCTAATTGGCCCTTAAACTTCAATATTTATGCAATTGAGCCCCTGATTTGACCCAATAAATTCCTAAAAAATATATTTTGGCCCCAGAACTTAAATTTCTCCAAATTAAAGCCCAAATTGACTTAAAAATCAATTTTTCTTGAAATCAAATCTTCTATAAATTCAAATAAAAATCCAATTAAGTCCATAAACATCCAAATTTGGGCTTTTCTCCTCAAAATTCCAATTTTCCTTCTCAATAGGGCTTTCATCCTTCAAGAATATACTGTCAAAAATTCAATCCTTGTATTTTTAAATTCCTTGACCAATTTTCTGACTGTTTTCCGAGCGCTTCTGCCTCCTGTTATTTTTCTAACCTCTTTTGGCTATTTATTTTATTTTTCATGGGGACCCAAAAATGGGTTACAACACCAAGCATGTTATATTTTCACATGTCACGTTGAAGTTATTGTATGAAAGGTCCCTGCAAGTTAACAATTCATAAAATCGATTTGAAATTGATCTTTATGAATTGGCAATTTAACAATTCATAAATTACACTAAATTGTCATTAATTAATTAAAATGATTGGTCTTTTTGATAAAATTCTCTTAATCTTTCTCATCTCCCAGAGTTGACTAAATATATTGAAATTGCAAGTGCACTTTTTACAAAAGCAGTGTTTTTTTTATGAGTCTTTCACCTCCTCTTACATGCTTTTCCAAAACTCTTTTTCTCCAAAATATCTTTTTATAATATGTCATTTTATTAAAAGAAAAAATAAAACAACTATTATCATGACTAGATTCCATAAATTACTAAATAAACAAATATTGAATCTGAAGTAAAAACACATCTTTTAAAATTGATGGTGAAGTCTTTGTTCGTGTTCAGCATCAATTTTTTGCCTCGTCAAGCAGAGAAAGATTAATAAAGCTAAAGCATATCAGTACGAAAACCGCAAGTTGATCATAGATATCTCTACATTTCTTGGGTCCAATATGTGAACCTTGAGAAGTAATAAAGACTTGACATGGTTTTCTATAATAGGTTAAGCCTCTTAATTATTTTTAATTTTTTCTATGCTCATCCAACGGCTCTGCTAAATTGCTTGATACATCATAAAATAACTTGATTTTGTAATGTATATGATTGAACCCATGCAATCTGAACATTGAAAAGTAAAAAAGAATCTTTAAAATTTGGTCAAGTCTTTGTTCGTGTTCAGCATAATATTGGACCCACGGAATGTGATCCTTGAGAAGTAATAAAGGTCAAAATAAATAAATAAATAAAGACTTGACATGGTTTGCTGTCTTTTCTATGCCCCGCTAACGGCTCTGCTAAATGAATTGATTTTTTGACGTTATCAGAAAAATAATAATCAACATGATCGAACCCATGGAATCTGAACATTGAGAAGTAAGAAATAATGCATCTTTAATATTTATGTTCAAGTCTTTGTTCATGTAATTCAGCATCTTTTGTTTTCCATATTATGTGGATCAAAATTGCATTGTCAAGCAGAGAACAAATAATAAAGCTAAAGCACCACCACAAGTTGATAGATTACTTTTTTTTATAGGTACTCTACCAAGGTATTGTTTAAACTATATTTTATTTCAAAATAAATAAAGTATATAGCCTTCTGCGCTTGTAATTGCTAAACCATTTTGTATTCAGAATATATTATTTAGGCTATTCTCCCATGAAAAGTCTTGGCTGTGATATTTGTCGATACACGACGGGCGACGGCTCCATATCATTTTTATTTATTTAACAAAAAAGATTTTTTATTTTTATTGGGGAAATGAAAATTATATTGGAGTCGTTATCTAGTAATTTGAGGGAACTAGAAATCCCAAATTAAACACTGGTTCCAGAGATTCAGGTACTGGGTTAGTTATGATTAAGGGAAGGTAGACACCACCCTTAAAACATCCTTTCAAAAGAAAGGTTACCCTTACTTGTGTGTTTTTTATTTGATTTAAATGCTATTATATTTCGAGTTTATTTGCAATTTCGTTTTTTTTAAATAGTTAACGTCGGTCCCTAAAAATAGGAGACGCGTTAAAAATGACATCAGTCCCTAAAAATAGCAGACTCGTCTAAAATATTGACGTTTAACCCTAAAAAGGAGAAGTACGTCTGAGTTACCAAAAAAAACTATGGACATAATCCATATTGGTATTTAAACTTTTAACATCGGTCCTTTTCTGAAAAAGAGACGTGTCGACGAACAGTATTTGTTTATAAAATTATTTTTATATCGTTGAGAAATGGGTATCCCATATTTGAGATTTGGGCTTTGGGCCCACGAACGATAACATGATAGGATGAGTGTTGGACCCGCGTTGTTATTCCTTTTTTATTTTATTTTTTGTTTGTTTTACAACATACAAGAAAATTTATATACAAAATAAAAAAATGTTAGAAATCTATAAAAAAAAAAAAAACAAATTACCTAAGTGACACAGTATAGGTAAAAGACTGAAATACCCTCGGATCTATCAGAAATTTATGAAAATGCCACTATGCGACGCGTGTGGCTCACGCGCAGCTACTGTTGGTGCGGCGAGATTTTCAGGCGCGATTTCTGGCCCACCGATGGTCAGTTCTGGTAGATCTGAGGTCGAGGATTCTGTTGTTGGTGGTCTCGACGTCCGTTGATGGCTTACGAATGAGAATCGACGCTTGAAGGTTCGGTGGCCGACGAAGATCGCGGCCTTTTTCCGGCCAGATGAGGCGGCGGAAACAATGAAAACCGCCGGGGTTTTTCTTCACAACAGGGTAGCTACCTTTCTGTGGTGGTTCGGAGGCTTGAGATGGCCGGAAAGTGGAGATCGGATGAGAGAGGGAGTCGCCGGTGAGAGGAGAGAGAGGCTTTGAGAGTTGCTATGGTGTGAACGCGTATACGGTGTACCGGTGCCTCTGAACACTGTGCACCGTTCTATCTCGGATGAAACGATCGGATGGCTGTGATTGGCTAGATATGCGGTTGATCTGACGGTCTGGATGAACTTAGCTTTGATCTGGTGTGTTGCGGTGCACCGAAAGATCGGTACACCTGAGACGTGGCGTAACCGGTTCAAATCTTGAATTGTTTCAAAGGCCGAGATGTGTCGGGATATATTTGGTATTTTTCAAATTGTTTTTTTTTAAAAGACAATATCCTACTCTCCGGAAGAAAAACTACAAAAAATGTTAATGGTATCAATCGATTTTTTTTTTTCTTCCTCCCCTCACTCCTTCCCTGCTCACGTGGCTATTTATAGGTAATTTTTTTTGTATTATTGTTTTTTTTGTTTTAATATATATAATAATAAATATTTATATAGGTAAAATTAAAAATTTCAACCGCTAACACTAAAAAACATTTGATAGGTATCAACCCGATAAACCGGGTTTTAACCGAAAAATGATGGTTTTGACCCAAAAATAGCCCGACACTCATTTTTCATCCCGGTCGACATGGTTTGACCCGTATTGACCTGGTGAACTCGGTTTGGGTCGAAAATGACGTTTTTGACCCGAAACAGCCCGAAACTCATTTTTAAACCTGGTCGACATGGTTCGACCCGTATTGACCCGGTGAACTCGGTTGTGGTTGAAAATGATGTTTTTTACCCGAAACAGCCCGGAACTCATTTTTGAACCTGGTCGACATGGTTTAACCCGTATTGACCCGGTGAACTCGATTGTGGTCGAAAATGATGTTTTTGACCCGAAACGGCCCGGAACTCATTTTTAAAACTGGTCAACATGGTTTGAATGAAAAGATGCGGTTGACTCGAGAAAAAAAAATATTTTTGAATTTTCAAATTTTTGTTAATTTTTTTGGATTTTTATAAATAATAATAAAAATAAAATAATATTCAAAAAAATTGTGTGTCGAAAATTGGGTTACAACAATATTCATACACCAATTGCTGGCTCTATTTCATACACCATGGAAGACTTGGTTGATATGGTCGATGAAGTGGACACCTATGGTGATGGGGAAGAAGACGTTGCGGATGGAGACAATTATCATGTATTGATATTCAAATACTCGAAAAACAATTTAGGTGGTGTGCTGCCTCAATCAGAAGATTTGAATAACTTTCATAATAATTTTTTCATATCATGAATTAATTATTTGAATTTGATTAGTTACTAAGTGGTGCATAAATATTGTTTTTAAAATGCTAAAATCATATTTAGATTAGTCCAACGATTTAGAAAGGTTTATTCACCTTAATTTACATTAAATTTATCTTCATTTTTATTATTATTTTAAAGTATTATAAGTTCTATCAATTTTAATTCACATCGAGAAAATATAATTTTTAATTAAAACAAGATTCTAATAATATTTTATTAATTAAACATGATTTGTTTTTATATATTAATTTTCGATACTTAACCTTTAGGCTATGCATGTTTGTATAACATCATAATTTAAATAATCTTTAAAAATTAAATAAGTGAATAAGCTTTCATGCATGCGCGCGCGCGCATATGCTTCCTCACCACCACTATTTACAAACAAGGAATTATCTGCAAGAAAACTTATTCTCAGTGCAAACATGATTATTTACCATAAGAAACTCAGCCAGTATAATTAATTAGAAGAGAAAAATTCCCCATCTAATAAAAACATTTTTATTAACTGAAAATTCGAATTATTTGATAATTTAAACCATTTTTCGAGTTAGTTTCCGATTTCGAATCGATAACTACAATCATTCTACACCTATACACTCTCGGAAAAAGATCATGATATTCATTTTTCTCAAAGGGTGTTGGTCCACCCATGTTCACCCTATGAACAGTCTCCCCACTGCATTAAAAGTTTCAGCATCATCTGTAATGAGCTCATCGGGAACTGAAACGACTTCCAAAGGCATTTAAGAGGCAAATGAATTGCCTTCACACTGAAATTGCTGAGGAAACACCAAAACTCGCTTTGCTCATGTTGTGACAACCACTAACAAATGGATAGAAATATAGACGAATCCAATGCCTCCATGTTGGTTAATGAAAAAGGTGTACTTTGAGGTTCCATCAAAGATTCTTGCTGTTTGATAGAGCGGTGAATCATCCCCAGAAGTGACAGATATTGAAGCATTTGCAAAAGTGTTTTTCGGGGTTGAAAGAAAGTTGGAGGCAGAGTTATCAGCAACAAAAACACGGTTACCTACTGTAGTATTGCTGAGTGATCCGCAGTCTATAAGATAATTGTCTATATTGTAACTTATTTTTGGATCCCACACAAAAAAAATATATATAATAAAAAGATAAAATAATAATAAATAAATATATAGCCGGAAGAAATTAGAAAAACTAACAGGTGGCGGGAGCGCTCAGAAAATTATCAGAAAAATAGATTAAGGAGGATAAAAATACAAAGATTAAAATTTTGACAGTATATCTTTGAATGATGAGAGCCATGTTGGAAAATAAAATTCAATTTGAAAAGAAAAGTCCAAAATTGGATGTTTATGGACTCAATTGGATTTTATTGAAGGTTTAATTGAATTTATAAAGGGTTTAATTGCAAGATAAATTTATTTTTAAGTCAATTTGGGCTTTAATTGGTCGAAGAAATTAAAGTTCTGGGGTCAAATTATAATTTTTGAGAGTTGATTTGGTCAAATCAGGGGCTTAATTGCATAAATATTAAAGTTTAATGGCCACTTAGGGATTTAATTGAGAAAATCCAAAACCAAGGACCAAATTGGAAAAGGCGCGTAAATATAGGGGCTGTAATCAACGAAATCAGGGGTCAAATTGAAGAAATTGGAAGGTTATTAATCAATTGAGGGTCCAAATGCACAAATTCAAAACCAAAGACTAAAGTGAAAAAGACGGACAACTATAGGGGCGGCGATTGAAATTGGCAGGGATGCAATTGAATTAATTCTTAAAATCAAGATTACATTGTGAGGACTTAAAAGAACCAAAGATAAATTAAGGATTGATTTGGAAACGAATATGCTAGCACCACCTTTAAATGAAATGACACGTTTTGTATAAAGCGACGTCGTTTCATGTTAAGAAAAAAAAAACAAAGAGCAAAACGGTGTCGTTTTGAGTGACACCGTTCCTCTTTCTCTTTCCCCTGGACGTGCAGCAAGGGAAGGCATACGATTTTCTTCTTCTTTCTTCATTGATTCCTGCGAGCCGCGTGCCCTACGAAAGACCCGAAGCCCCACGCACATTGATGATGAGAAATCAAAGGCGCCACGCCTTGCCAGCCGTGCCCACCAACCAACCCAGCGCTGCCCTGCTCCCCATGCACAGCAATAAAGAGGCCCCGCTCCCTTGCCCCTACAAATGGAGACAGAACGCCAGCACGCGAGGGGGACAAAAAAAAAAGAAGGAGGACGAACCGAAAAAGAAAGAAAACGAACCAAAGCAGGAGAAACAAAACGAAGAGAACGAACAGGAGAGAGAGAGAGAGAGAGAACGAACCAACGAAAGGGAAAAACAAATCGAAAGTTTTTAAAAATTCTAAAAAATATTTTTGTCTTCTTTTAGTATATGGGATTATGAATTTATACGTAAAACATATTCCTGATATTAAAAATATAGTTTTCAAATAGACGTTAGAACAATTAGGTTTTTACCCAATACGATAAGGACCTCCTTACTAAGGAGAATTTTTCTTGAACCATAGACAGACCAACAATTAAAAATATAATAACACCTTAGCTTTTTATCAGACAATTAAACAATACAGCTTACCTTAGGTAAGACGTATTTGGGGTACTAATATCTTCCCTTTATGCAATCAGTCCCCGTATCTGATCTCTGAGACCAGTTAGGGTTACTAGTAACCAAAATATTAGGTGGTGACTCACATTTCATTTTCCACCGATAAACGACAAGAGTTTCTTATCTTCCTATATTTGCCATATAGATAGATATTATATTTAGATTTGAAGTGGAATAATTTTTACCGCGACGCCGCACACGTGCGACAGTCTACATTAGTGAATCCACTAGATAAACATACCAAACTTAATCATGAAAAAAATATATTTTAATCATCTAATCAAATATATTTTTTTATAGTTTATTTTATTCTATTTTTTTTATGTTTCTTGTTATATGATTATATAAATCTTGCTTGAGTTGAGTATAACATATATTTCAAATTATTAAATAATAATATCCTTTTCTATTATAAATTTCGTTAATTAGCATTTAATGTTCGCAGAACATATTTGGTTTGATAATAACAAAAAAAAAAAGATTTATTCATCCACTTACTTTATTCAAAAGAAACTTAGCTTCTTGGTTTTGATGCGTATTTAACAGTTTTTTAATTTTATTAAAATTGTTTTTTCTAATATATAAATAGCATATAATAGTTGTGATACTTTTTATTGGAAAAATATTGAGTAATAAAAATTAGAATTAAAATTAATTGAAACTTTTTGTGCAAAATACTGTATTTCAGTGTGTTGTCTTTCTTGTTTCTTGTTTCCGCCTGCATCATGAACCTTTCAAATAATTCATAAATTCAATCAAGAATTCCCTGTCTGCATTTTGCTGCAGTCAGCTGTGGTCACTTTTTGCCAATTCTGGCTGCAGAGAACTTTGCAGCTACGACGAAAGATGCAAAATTCTTTTTGGAATTCAGTTCTGTTTAGAGAAGAATCAAGCTAATAGGTTCAGGTATCACTGGGAGAGACAGAAAGCAGCAGCTATGGTTCAACAAGGCATGATCCTTGCTCAATGAGAAGTGTAGAAAAACTGGTATATAAACCACACAATCTGTGTAACATGGTGGTCTGCATGATCAACAATGGTAGTTGTCTTCTCAATTAGAGTATACATATAAGTAGGCATTGTTTAAAAACCACAACAAATTGGAAGACTCATTATTGATGCTGCCACTCTCTCAGTTAAAGATGTTTCTTTAAGCCTTAACGACGATATCGACTGAGCTCATCTGATTGCTATAAGAACAAAGGATATTGAATTGTCTCATTCTGATTGCTGCAAAACCTCAACAAATGCTTCCTTCAAAAGCGGGTTTGAAGCTGCGACTCTTTGAGTAGTGATGTCAAAATCTTTACCAGATCTGTAGCCGAAAGAGCAACCATCAAAATATCAGAACACGCATTATATTCTGGACAAAATGTGAGCATATGCTTATGTTCTTAATATCTTTGACCTATTGCTTGCCCGGATGACAGAGTTGAGGATGTCACAAGACGACGATTAAATCATGTTGACATTCGATAAACACTGTCTTTCATGTCCATGCATGGGACTATCCTCTCTATATCCCACACTACCCCCACCTAAGTTGTGGAAGGGATGAAATATAAATAGCATCACTTACGGGTCATAAACGATTCCTCCAGCTTCTTTGACAATCACAGCACCACCTGCCACATCCCTGAGTTCAAGAGTAGATTATATCAATCATGCGTCCAGATGAACTTTTCTTGCGTCAATCACAAATACGTACCACGGGCCTCCATATCCGGTTTCATAAAACAAATCAATCCTTCCACATGCAACTCCGCAAAGATTCAATGCACAGGAGCCAGTCATCCTAAGGGATCTCACCTGATAACAAGATAATCAGATATGAATTTTAAGAAAACCAACACATTTTACCAAAGCACATAGCTTCCACAGCATGTTCTGGTCTCACCTTGAAAAGTAAGTTGTTAATTCTGTTCGTTGTGGCATCCACAGTAGACTTGTCACGTTTTGTTCCAGCCTGCTCTTAGAAGAATTTAGTTTGGTCAGTTCCTAACATGATTCCTTATGAAACATAAAGGAGTGGACTTGAAGTAGAAAGGAGTTTTAACCAGATTCCACACAGAGCATAACAGGGGTGAACTTAAAGCACTCCTTTTGCAGGGTATTTGCAAGTGCAACATGGTAAAAACTAAATACATTCACAACGCATAGATCTGCATTTCAAATACAGGGAGTTGGATTTCTAGAGTCTACGGACAATATTTTAATATAAACGAGAAGGGTTAGCATGCCAGAAAAATCAATCCAGGGTTAAAACAAGCTACCCTTACTCAGCACTTAACATTTCTGACACTATCTGGAGTTAAGACTGAAATTGATTGTGCCCAAGGCAATTTTAACACCCTTCAAACCGATCCAATAAGAAACCAATTGGAGATGTACAGTTAGAAGGATAGAATTGTACCAAAAAAATATGAGACAGTAGGGCACCAATTCATCTCAGGTTTCAAAACTGATTCCCGGTTATATTTCAGTTTAAGCTATCTAAACTGAAAAGCATCTCAGTTTGCAAGTTTGGGCAGACAAAAATGATGCTGAAAAGCATACCTCTGTTGCAAGAAGAGATTTCACAAGCTCACTTTGAGATGATACTGCAATCGAAACACAAGTACATAGCTGCTTAAGTTTCATGGAAAGATTAGCATGCAAAAGTATCAAAATATGGAAACTGACAATAGTGAACTCAGAGACACACCTTTTATGGGTTTTCCATTCAGAAATGCACCTTTTCCATGGACGCCTGTAAAAAGCTGCATTTATAAATCCAAAATCTTTTAGCAAATTACTGGATCACATTTCAAATTCTATAAAATTTTGACAGAACATTAACTTCGATGTTAAATGGGACACTATACGACCACATATCTGAAGTGAAAGCAAGAAGTGTTCAAGAAGGCAGACAAAAGTTTGATGGACTAACTGTTTAGATATAGCTTGATACTCGTTTCCCGATATTTAAATACTGGCAGACTCAACATCATAAAGCAGACATTTATCTGAGTAGAGGACCATGAAGCTGAAAACTAGTGGTCACTGGTCAGTGTTCATTTTGTGAGGAAAGATGCACTAACATCCAGCATACATGTAGAAGATCACCAGGCTATATGAAAGGAGGTAAACTGTGCATGTTCTACATAAAATTTTAATCATTTAAAGTTCAAAGTAATACCTGGCCACCTAAAACTAACATGCAATATATAAAATCTCACCTCTTCCATTATTGGGTTGTAAACAACACCTACTGTAGGAACTTTTCCAATTGTAAGACCGATAGAAATGCACACAAAGGGGAACCTACATCCAAACATGTTGCGACAAATTAAAGTGATGTTACATGTATAAAAACAAGAGGAAATTGCCTTCACTAAACAATGTTAAAAAAAAAAAAATATTGCATTTACCCATGGACAAAGTTGGTTGTTCCATCAAGAGGATCAACTATCCATGTCGGTTCATCAGTCAGTTCCGTAATACCACAGGCAGCAGTAGTTTCTTCCCCAATGAACTAAGAAAACCAGCAAAAGAGAACTTTCAAGAGAAAAACAGAGGCACTTTTTAGGAGACAATATTCCCCGTACAGATCAATAATGCTCAAATTCATCACCTACAAAGTAGAAAATACTAAAGTAAGTTGTTAACCTTATGTGAGGGGTGCTGCAGTTTGAGATAATTAAAAATAAGATCCTCACAAGCCTTGTCAGTCTCAGTAACTAAATCCACTTGCAATTGAGAAATAAAATAAACAATTGTCAGTAATTACACGCATATAGTGAAGTATGTTTAGCCACAGCACTTTTATCCGGGCTAAATTAACACAAATGGGTTGGCAACTTCTAATTTTTTAATTTTCTTCTCTGCTCCACAGTTATGATGATACAGTCCAATTAACAAAGGAAATATGCTAGCATTACAAAATAGCAAAAGCACTTTCAATTTTTTTACAAACTCGATGACCTCAGCCTCAGCGTGAAGATAAAAACTTTGTTTCCCAGCAGCTTTACAAACAAGGATTTTAGCACCTCATGCACGATGAATTCAATTACCGTTAGCTTTACAGACGTTGATGCTAAATTCAATTCCCAGTTTTGTTACAAAACAAGATCACCTCAATGCCAAGATTAAAACTTTATTTCCATTAGCTTTACAAACTGGGATCTTAAAGTTCCCCCTTGCATTATAAATTCAATTTGCAATCAGATATAATCAATCACTGATCTGAATTCAAGATTATTTAGCAGCATTTGATCAACAATTCTCCTTTCTTTAGGGGAAAAAAATTGCTAAGCACTACACAGACTCTACATTCAAGATCACATGAAGCAACAAGAATGTCCAAGATACGACTACCCTGATTAACGACCAACAAGAAAAAGAGATACAAAAAGAACCCAAGAAAAGCAAAGATGGGTACCAGTCCTTTATGCTCCACATGCTTGGTCTGGTAGAATCCTTCACGGATTATCTACAAAGCACACAAGAAATGGAAAATGAGACTAAATTTGAGACCCCTAAAAAAGGAAAAACAAAATCTAAAATTTATATCTCACCTCTCCAGCTCTCTTTGCTGCCTCAACAGCAGTCTGCAAGAACTCTGAAAGAGAATCTAAAACATCCCAAATAAAAAACAAAATGCAAAAATCATCAAGATCCCATACTGAAAATGAACCAAGAAATCAAAAACAAAACAAGAAAGAATGCAATAAAAAAACTTGATGGGGTCCTACCATTCTGTGCCATGTTTTAAAATTTGTATGTAGAAAGAAGAGAGTGACAGAGTGAAGTAGATTGTGGTGGAGGTGATGGTGATGAAAGGCTCTGTGTCTCTGAGTTTTTTTACGTCTAAAAGGAAGTAGCAGGCAAACCACAAAATGGACCGTTTGATTTCTGTTTTTCTCTCTCTTTATACATATATATGCTAAAGAATCTGCCTTTTCACCCAGTCTGTGTACGTTTTGCATCAAATTCCTGGTGAAAAAGGAAGTCCTTTAATGGTGCCTTTTGAGTCCTTTTAACCCTTTTTTATGGCTACTCTTCCCCTACGTCATATTGTTACTCTTGAGTTTTCCTAAGAAATTAAGAAAATATTAACATGAGAAAATATTAACATCCAAATGATGGGGAAAGAGATTTGTTCAATTTTGAATGATGGAGGGCATCATTGGTGAGCCTAGGAAGATAGGGACCAAATTGAAACCTCCCTAATAACTGGGGGTATAGTTGTAGTACATATGGAGAGGGAGACCTAAATGGCTTCAAGTAGGTTACCATGGGGAATGAACATACGGTGTGTTGTAACCCAATTTTGGATTCACCAAGTTTTTCTTAAATATTATTTTATTTCTATTATTATTTATAAAAATCCAAAAAAATAAAAAAGGTTTAAAATTCAAAAAAAATATTTTTTTCTCGAGTCAACCGTATCTTTCCATCAAAACCGAGTTCACCGGGTCGATACGGGTCAAACCATGTCGACCAGGGTAAAAAATGAGTTTTCGGGCTGTTTCGGGTCAAAACCATCATTTTCGGCCAAGACCGAGTTCACTGGGTCGATACGGGTCTAACCATGTCGACCGGGATAAAAAATGAGTTTCAGGTCATTTTGGGTCAAAACTGTTATTTTGTGGTCAAAACCCGGTTCATCGGGTTGATACCCATTGAAAGTTTTTTTTTAATGTTTCGACATAATTTTCGGTAATTAAAATTGATTTTTAGCGGTTGAGTCGGGCTTTTTCTAATACTGATTTGAGTTTTTAATTTTATCTATGTAAATATTTATTATTATATATAATAAAACAAAAAACTTTTTTGTCATATTAGGTAATGTTAGGCAAGTACTTTTTCTTTTTTTTCTTACAATTAGGTAAATTTAGGCAGAAATCAATTCTTATATTACTGTTCACTGCCTATAAATAGGCAGTGAGCATCGCCAGAAAGAGGGAGAGAAAAAAAAAAAAAAAAAAAAAAAAAAAGGAGGGGAACGGGAAAACAAAGCCAGAGAAGAAGAGAAAGAATGGTTACTGTGCATATTTTTTGAGTTTTTTCTTCACAGGAGTAGGATATTGTTTTCTTAAAAAAACAATTTAAAAAATACCAAATATATCCCAACTCATCTCAGCCATTGAAATAATCCAAGACTTAATCCCGTTAAGCCACGTCATCCGGTGTACCGAGATTTCGGTACACCGCGTCACACCGGATCTAAACCCAGACTCATCCAGACCGTGCGATCAACCTCAGATCTAGCCAATCACAGCCATCCGATCATTCCATCAGAGATCCAACGGCGCACAGTGTTCAGTGGTACCGGTATACCATGCACGCGTTCACACCGTAGCCTAATCTCGGACTCTCTCTCTCCTCTCGCCGGCGACGCCCTCTCTCTCATCCGATCTCCACTTTCCGGCCGCCTCCAGCCTCCGAACCACCGCAGAAAGGTTGATCCACTGGTTTAAAAGCAAAACCCCGGCGTTTGTAACAGTTTTCGCCGCCTCATCTGGCCGGAAAAAGGCCGCGATCCTCGCCGGCCACCGAAGCTTCAAGTCGCTGATTCTCCCTCGTCAGCCATCAACGGACGTCGAGACCACCACCATCAGAATCCTCTCCCTCAGATCTACCAGGATCGAGGATTCGTTTCCCAGAAAGCTCGCCGGGAAACTTCGCCAGTGCCAACAGTAGCCGCGCGTGAGCCATACGCGCCGCCAGTGGCATTTTCGTAAATTCTTGAAAAATCCGAGGGTATTTCAGTCTTTTACATATACAGGGGTACTCAGGTAATTTTTGTTGAATTCCTAACATTTTATTTTATGTAAATATTTGTAAATTTTGATTGCATGTTGTAAAATAAAATAAATAAAACAAAAAAACAAGTATAAAAAGAATAACGACGTGGGTCCAACGCCCATCCCATCATGTTATTGTTTGTGGGTCCAAAGCCCAATTTTCAAATATAGTTATACCCATATCTCAACAATATCAAAATATTTGTTTTTATAAACAAATATTGTTTGTGGACACGTCTCTTTTTATAGAAAAGGACCGATGTCAAATAAAAACTTTAAAAAACCAAACAAATATGGATTATGTCCATAATTTTGTTTTTTTGGTAACTCGGACGTAAATCTCCTTTTTAGGGTTAAACGTCGATATCTTAGACGAGTCTCCTATTTTTAGGGACTGATGTCATTTTTAACGTGTCTCCTAATTTTAAGGACCGACGTTAACTATTTTATAAACAAAACAAAAATTACAAATAAGCTCAAAATATAATAGCATTTGAATCAAATATAAAAACACACAAGTAAGGGTAACCTTTCTTTTGAAAGGATGTTTTAAGGGTGGTGTCTACCTTCCCTTAATCATAACTAACCCAGTACCTGAATCTCTGGGACCAGTGTCTAATTTGGGATTTCTAGTTCCCTCAAATTACTAGATGGCGACTCCAATAAAATCTATTTCCCCCAATAATAAAACAATCTTTTTTTGTTAAATAAACAAAAAGAGCGGAGTCGTCGCCCGACGTCGTGTATCGACACGGTGAAGCTGAATAATGACGGCTTCCAATAGAGGACATGGTTCACAAAAACATGGACATGCTCTCTAACAGGGTTCCTAAAAGCCGAGTATTGGATTGAACTCGATTCTTGTCTCTTTATTTCTCTCTTCCTTTCAATACATGTAATTTTACCACAGATCGATGGATACTGATATTGTCATCAGGTTTGGGCTATGAGAGCTACAATTTATGTAAAATGATTACAATAAACAACCAAGCTCTTTCATGACTACTCTCTAGGCTCACATATCGTGCCATCCCAACTGCATTAGAACGATCCAATAATATATCTCCCAACAGCTGTCACAATTAAAGAAGCCTTTTTAATAAATAGTACAATTATCAATGACAATAACAAAGCACATTTTAATGAAAGCATTTTCCTAGGTTCAGATGCCTAGAGAATTGCTTCATTGAATGTTCTAATGATATATGAGCGGGATATAATTAAGTTTCCCTACCTTGACAGCTTGTCGTCTTGTAATGTAATTGGTGGATTCTAGCAGCTTCGAATTAAATTCAGCAAAAAACTGAAGTCCATACAAAGTTAGACAATGTCAAGCTCTGACCAACATTTAGCAAGCATGGCCACAACAGGAAATAAAGACACATTTAGAATGTTGCAATTCATGTTTTTGTCATAGATATGTAGCTACCAACATGCAGTTTAAAAAAGCAAAGAAGAATGCTATAAAAATGAGGAGATAAAGCTGCTCAATTCATCAGAGTCGAGTAATAGATTCTACTTTATATGCCCCATCATTGCAGAGCAACAATATTTTGAGATTAATGCATTACCAGAAAAATAAATTTGCAAACCGTCTTTCTCTAATCTCACCAAAGGTTTTCCGGCTAAGACTTTTGTTGGCCTTCAAATTCTTTGAAAAAACTATAGAGGATCAGGCATGCCCCATTATACAGTGTCAGTGCGTGCATAACTGAGGCAATATCTGTATCTATAGGTATATAGGATTTGAATTTGGGTGTTCAAAAAAAACCATTAGAGCTTAAAACCTTTACATTGCTTTTATAGGATTTTGGTTTAGATTCTGCTTTATGTCTCCATCATTGCACAGTCACGATATCGTGTTATTAATGCATCACCAGATAATTAAATCTGCACATCATCTTTCTCTAGTCTCAGCCACAAGTTTTCTCACCAAAATATTCGTCTGCCTACAAATTCTTTAGAAAGAGGATTGGGCATGCCTATCAACCACCTTGTGTGTGTGGGATGACCTAAGGCATGCATAGCAGAAACAAGTATAAACCTGTACAAGTATGCATCTAAACATAAGTGACAGCAGAACTCACCCAATCATAGTTCTTAGAAAGAAATTCAGCTACTGTAGATTTATGTCTTGTCAATAGTTCCTGCAACAAAACAATATAAAAGTCTCAGATTCACACTTCAACTAATAGCAAATACAAGGCCGAAACATAAAAACTTCATAAACATGCAATAAAGACATAAACAGCATATTATAGCATACTCTAATCCAAACCTCAATCAGACATCAAGAATCACCCTAAAAAACGCATTGTTTTCATAAAGATTGAACCTTTCTCATCCAAAGCAAAAAAAGAAAAGCAACCCAGACCCCAAACAATCTCAAATCAATCAAAATCCACCTAATTAAAAGAAAACAACAGAAAAAGAACACAAGCACACATAAAATATATAGAAATGATAAGAAAGAGACTGCCAACCTTCTCTTCTCGTTTTGAATCTGATAAAGAAGCTGAACTCTGATCAGCATAGATTAAAAGATCGCGAGTCTGTCTAACTATATCGACAGGAGTCGTCGGCTTTGACTTGAAAAGTCCCTTCATCCTCTTCGAATCACCCACTAACTGCCCCGATTTCGAACTCAAGAGCACTGGATGTCCCGATTTCGAATTACTCAACAGCCCAGAATGTCCCTTTGTCGCTACTGCCGCTGCCAGCGCCGGTGATTGTGGCGGTGGCAATACTCTCCTCACCACTACCTCCTCCCGGGCTGCTGCTGCTGCGGCAGCTGGTTTTGACACGCAGACTCCTATCTTTCCTCCCTTTATAAACCCCACAAAAACACAAGAAAGCGATTTTGCCTTCTATTTACGAAAAGGGTTCGCGGTTTACTTGATTTCAGCCACCAATTTTGCTTTTGGATTATTGGGTTTTTATGGGATCTTGGTGAAAATGTGTGCTTGATTCGACGGTTATGGTTTTTTGGGCTTTGCATAAACAGATTGCCAGTCGTTACCGTGTCACTAACCGCTAAATACTTACAGTACAGTGCTATTTTTTCTTACGTATTCATTTTCTCTATTATTATTATTACTATAAAAAAAAAATTACAAAAGAGGGGAATTCACTATGACCGTCTCACAAAAGCACTGTTTATTATAGTTTTAAAAATAATATTTTAATAAAAAATCCAAAAAAATAAAATTCATCAACGGTGTGATAGTTAGTTAAACAGGTCAGCTAAAATTTTCAAGATCAGCTGATTTTTTTTTCCCAACTCGAATGGCTCTAGTCATGGATTAGATTAACTGGGTCTAAGTTGATTTATCTGGTAGTCTAGGTTTTAAAACAATATTGTTCATAGTTCTAGATCATGAATTTAATAAATTAATTTAATTATATATATTATTATTTTAATTAAAAAAATAAATTGTCATTTTAAAAAAGATTTTTCAAAGTCAGTTTTTATCTGGCATTTAGGTTAATATTTGACCTGTCAAATTCACTATATTATATTAAATTAACTCTAACATGGTTTTGATTTTAAATTTGAATTAAAATAAAAAGAATTCAAAAACTAAATCATTTCTCCAAATTTAATAATATTATCAGAATATTACTCGTTGCCTAAACATTTTTTTATACATTAATTTTTTTTTTGTTCGGCTAGTAGCATAACGTAATTAACCAGTAATCGATCTAATCCATTTTTAAAAAATTTTAATATTAACAGCTATATGTGCAGGGAATATCATGGGGTAAGTTCAGATTGTAATAAAAAGTACTTGTTCCATTCAAACTTCTTAGGTTTGGAAAGAATCATTGGGAAATTTATTTGTAATTAGTCTTATTCATAAAAGTATCCTAAGACAATATCATTTAGCTTCGACATTGATGCAATATTTATACCAAAAAAGTCTCTTTAGAAATTTAATGTTTATGTATTGTAAATTTATTTGTATTTATTTTTGCTATATAAAAAAGTAAAGTATACCATATCTATCTATGTATCTAAGTTTTTCATAAATAGACAGTACAATACTACTGCTCATCACTTAGATAGATACTAGTTAAACTTGGATTGATTATGGGTTGATCTGAAGTATAATTAATTTAGAATCTGGAACAGTTCAAGTTAAATAAATAAATAAAAAATTTAGTTGATCTCATAAAAAAATTCAATTTGAATGGTTTCAACACCCATCCCTCAATTTTTTTAAATTTGTTTTTAAAAAAATATTGTTTTTATCATATTTAGAAAAAAAACATTTGACAATTGACTTATGATCTTTTTTACTCATAATCTATATCTTATTCTAGTCCACTCTATATCAAGTTTTACAATTATATTAGATTTATTAATTTTTTTAAATTTTATAATGGAATTATTTTGGATCCATATCCAATATAAAAATACGATCTAATATTTAATATTAAAATTGTAGTTGCATAAATCTAATGAGTTTGTAAAGTAGATAATATCATAAAATTATCCTTTATATAGGCTATATATAAAGGATGACAAATGATAATATTATTCAATTCATGAAATTACCGCCTGCCATAACATCACAAATAAACCACAACAGACAAAGCAAACACACATATTTTCTCATGGAGTCTCTCACGCACACATCAATGTTCTCTTGTCACCACCACATAAATAGACCCAACAACACTTATGTTATAGAATATTAATTAATAAAATAAAAAAGAAGAGGCAGGAGGTTTTCATCACCAAACTTAACATTACCTATTGGCTAAGAAATTGGCTCTATTTCCAACACCCTGGAACATGCACCGTACAGTCCTCCAATATTTGTTGATGGAGTATCATCGCTTTCGGAAATCTCATCGATTCTTTTCTCACCTTCAAGTACACTGACGACTTCGGATATTTTAGGCCTTAGAGTGGGAGACAGTTTAACACACTTCATTGCTAACAGCAAAACAGTCAGAGCCTGCTTCCTATCGTAACTGGATGCCAATCTCTTGTCCACCAAGTCAAGGATTCTTCCCTTATCGTACAAAACACCAGCCTGCAATTACAAAGCAAGATTGGCTTAGCTCCGAGTATTAAGAAAATAATCAAGTAAATATTCCTGATTATTTTCTATTCAATAAAAAACAAATCAAGGAATTAAATCATTCTAGGTAATCAAGAAATTATTTCAATCACCCAATTAAAGGATACAATCAACTCTATTTTCTATAATTTATTTATTTTTATTTACTTATGTGTCTTGTTATATAATTATATAAACAACATATGAGTTGAATATAATACATATATCAAATTATTGAATAATAATATCTTTTTTTATTTTAAATTTCTTCTTAGTATTAGAGCGATCTCTAAATATTAGCTTTTGTTTTTTCATAAGTTGAATGTAACACATATATTAAGTTATTTGATGTTGACAGAACATGTTTGGTTTGATAATAACTATGAAAAAAAAAGAAAAACAAAGGATTTATCCTATAAGACCCACTTACTTTATCCAGAAGAAACTCAGCTTCTTGGTTTGGTGTGTAGTCTGCACTAACTTTTCCGCTAACTATTTCGAGTAGGACAATTCCGAAACTGTAAACATCAGCTTTAACAGTTATTGCTTTTCCCATTGAATACTCAGGTGCCATGTAAACTCTGCAATAAGAGATTATTTATTGGTTAGCTCTGAATTAAAAGAATGAAAGTAGTTGTCAATCAATGATCATAATACTTACCGCGACCCTTTTGCTTTGATGGCCATAAATGGATCTTCCTCATCACAAAGCGTTGCCAATCCAAAGTCAGACAACTTGGCCGTAAGAGAGTTATCAAGCAAAATATTACTAGGCTTTATGTTTCCATGAACAATCTTGAACCTTTTCTCTTCATGTAAATACTTCAAACCTCTCGCTATTCCCAGACAGATACCAAATCTAGCTTTCCAATCAAGTTTTGTCGTGGAATTTGGTTCTACAAATCAAGGTTATTGATATTAAGTTATTGATATTTGCAAGTACACTATCCTTGTACTAACAGAAGATTCAAATATACAATTAGAAGCTCTCACAAACATTAAGTAGCGGAATTCTATTACTACTGTACGTGTTTTAGTTCTCAACAATTGTATGAATTTCACAAGGCAATGCATTAGGTGAAAATTAAGATAAAACTTGAGAACCGAAAGAGATGGTAGTATTACCAAACAACGCATGGTGAAGGGAGCCTTTATGCATATAGTCATATACTAGCAGATGCAGGTCTTTAATAGAATAGCCATCCAACAACTGAACAAGATTCTCATGATGCAAAGATTTCATGTTGAAGATTTCCCTTTGTAATTCATCTTTTCCTTGTTGCTTTGATTGAGGAGAAATCTTCTTCACTGCTAATTTTATCTCGTTCGGCAATTCAGCCTGTATACACGTGAAATCAATTTACCAGAACTCTGAAAGAAAAAAGTGCATGTTGAGGAACAAATGTTTCAGAAAAGAAAATCTGACCTTGTATACTATTCCAAAGCGTCCCCTTCCAATCTCCATTTTGGGGCTAAATTTTCGAGTAGCATCGATTATTTGTTTGAGGGTGAAATATATTCCATCTCTTTTTACCTCAATAGTTATTTCTATTTGAAGAAAACATCAAAGTAAGAATTCTTAAGGTAGTGTATGGTGCATAATGATTTTAAATTAGCATGGAGAGGTACCATCCAACTCGCTTTTCCACAGCCATTTTAGCATGAAGGCCATTTTCCACATGAAAGCCAGCAGAAGTAGAGAAGCAAATACTGAACCTGCAGTAATCCCTGCAATTTGTGAAGGAGATAGTTTCTTGCCGCCAACTTTGAAGTCTGAATACAAATAGTGGAAGACAACAAGAAAAAATTATTTATCCAGATAAAGTGTAATAGAAATCTTTGCTCAACAAAATTAAGAGAATGCAATTCTTTACTTGCAGTTACGGAAATGCCTGCCACAAGGGGTCCATTTAGAGACAGTGCAGCAGGTGGATAGGAAAAACCTGGCACCCTGAAAGATCCTTTTCCAGCCCAGAAAAAATGGATAGTCAAACGATGATCATCTCCTATATATGCCGTAAAATTTTGAGTCTTATTTGTGACACTGGCGTTTTCTTTAATGTTGAAGTCTTTTAGTTCTCTCTTCCCCTATATCAAAAATGGATGTGATGTTGAACGATGGAAATTTTTGAAATATAGTTGCAGAAAAATGGATGTGATGTTACCTGTATATATACATCAAAAACACGTTTCCCTAAATTCGAGTAATCTTTATCATTTTGGTAAACAGTTTCAGCGAAGTAAAGCTTCACGGTGTAATTTCCTTTAAATAAACAGAAGCCGTAATATGTCAGAGAAAGAGGGCAGAGGCGAGTTGAGTTGTACAACTGTGTCGCAGCAGAATCACAAATTACTCCACAATCCACGTTTTTTATGTAATCACGGTTTGAATCATAAGTCTCCGATCCGAAGTCTCCAGAACAAGAATAAGCCCAATTTTTACTTGGAGCTGAATAATAATTTGATGTTGAAGCGTCTGCTTCAAACACTTTCCCATCAACAACTGTCTCTCCTCCTCCACAATTTATATATAAGGAATCGTCTGCAAAATATGATAATCAGTACAGAAAATCTGTCCTGCGCAAAATTAATTAGAGCTTCTCAATAGAGCTTACACTTTCGTTTTCGCCGACATTTATCTGTCAAATTACGTATAGAAATCCTAGAAATAGCAAACAAAATTTGTAAGAAATAGCTCAGGATTATTTGTTCTAAATTAATTGCACCATATGGAGGATATTACCATACCTGTTTGGTTCACTGCTTGAGTAGGAACACCATATATGCAAGCAGTTGGTGCACATGATACAAAATGATCAGAAGTTGGAATTTCATAGACAACAATATTCTTGCAAGTGAAAAAAAAGGAGGAAGAAAATGAAGTTGCCGTTATTACATGTTCAGCTTTCCTTCTCCTTTCTTCGGATCATCACGTGGAATTTCAAAATTATTATATGACAAGTCCCTGCAACATTATTGTTTACATATCAAGATTTTATTGAGGCAATCTACAAAAGGGAAAACAAACCATCTGAGCAAAGAGCACAAAGCCATAACATACGCCTCGTGCTCAATGGTATGAGGAAGCCAGGCAGGTACTGTGCCATCAAGCATATTTCTTGTGAGAAACCTAAACAAAACAAATCAATATGAAAACCATCACATGTTTTTTAATAGAGTGTCAAAACGAACTTATTATAAGATGGATTGATCGAGTTCAAGAAATCTCTTTTGCATACATCTTAGTTAAATTAAGGTTTTTCACGGAATCTGGTATTCCACCCGTTAAGCTGTTAAAGCTCAAGTCTCTGCAGGGTCAAAAAAATGAAAGCAATCGTTATCCTACATATTTGATGATCATTTGACATCTTATTGATAATTGATTCTGTAAAAACATAATCAAAATCATCAACATTTCTATGCATGGCCTAATGGCCCTAAACAATGAGTATTTATAGAGCTGATGAAACAAAATAGCCCTGACAGAACTACAAATCTTTTACAAAAGAGGAAATGAAACTTACAGGTATGTTAACAATGACCAATTACCAATGTACGAGGGGATTTCACCACTTATTGAGCAATTCCTTATCACCCTACACAAACCATTGAAGAAGTTGGTGTTTGGATTTATCCAATGCATCCATATCTTTAAGAGTCACATACATAAATATTGAGAATATCATAGCAGACAAAAAAATAAAAATATAAAACACAACATTGTGACTTCATGATTCTGTTATGCCTACATCCAGGATAAATTTACTATAGTCGTAATTAATATATATTTTTTTAAATTCTCAAACCTGAATCCCAGATACAACTAGTCTTCACAGCATGTAATAGCTCATAAAAAAAACTCAAGATCATATAAAGAAAAATAGGCCTAAAAAAATATTTATGTAAAAGATCGGTCATAATCCAAATTCTATAACAATAACGCTCCTAGACAAATATAATTCTAAGTGTAAATGGTTTTTTATTATTCAATTTGAATTCATGCCATATCTCAAAACATTTTGGCTTTGCCAATTTGAAATTAGAACAAAGGTAATGCATTTGAGTATGCAAATTGCGCAAATACATTGCACATTAAAGAAAAGAAAATTTCAAGTTAGTTATTATGTGATTTTCGAGTGTGAGCTTTAAAGAAAAGCAAAGGAAGGAAAAACTCACAGGTATTTTATTTTCGTCATATTTGCATTTTTTGGGAAAGGAAAACCGGAGCTATTTACATCACTAACCACCCTGGAAGAAAAACCATCCAGAATAAAAACATGCATTTATTTCAACCCGGTTAAATTAAATTATAGAGCACTTACAAGTATCGAAGATTTGACATGTTAAAAAGAAGACCAAGAGGAAGCTCTCCTTCAAAATCATTTCCGGAGAGGGACCTGTGTTTAGTACACAAAAACACAAATTATTGAATGATATTCATCGATCATCGACAGTTTCTCAATCAAATGGTGGGCATTCAGCATTGAGAAATCAGCTCAATCAAGTAATAGTGGTTACATTCAAATGTTTATAATTACAGAAAGTACAAGTAATTTCTTACAGCCTCTTGAGTTCAGTCCAATTCGCAATGAACCTTGGTACTTGACCGGTCAAACGGTTCCCAGCTACGCTACTGCAGCATGAAATAATTAATTAAGGGACCACTACACTAAACAGATTGTTGGTTGAAATAACATGATGAGTTGCACTTACAACTGCGTCAATCCCACAAAGTTGGCGTAATTTCCCGGCAGTTCTCCACTCAAATTGTTGGAGCTCAACCCTCTACAACAACAAATCAAAAGGATTGTAATCCACCCTTTTTCTATTTTATTTCTCCTCTTACTATCTTCCGTGGTTTTACAAGGTGGTATGATATTATTATTCCCAATCTTCCAAGTTTTTGAAACTTACAAATAATTAAGAGATTCCAATCTTCCAAGTTCTGGTGGAAGCTGACCAATGAGTTCATTGAAGCCCAAGTCCCTAATTAAATAAGAGGAGAATGAAAGAGTGAGTGAGTGAGTTTCTATGCATCTGTAGGAGATTAGAGAGGTTGCCCAATTCTTTAGGGATAAGAGCACAAAACTTGCATAAGCAATGGAAAAAGAATTTAATTAACATTATATGATACTGAAAAGACTGTGATTACATGATACTTACAGAATATTAAGGAACGACAAATTCCCTAAAAATCGAGGTATGGAGCCAATGAGGAAGTTACCGGAGAGATCGCTATGCATATGTATTACCATATTAGTTCATTATTGTTAAAAAATAAAAATTCACGTTCTAAAATAAGAATCAGTAATTTAAATTTTAAAAAGACACACTAAGAACTGAAATTAGTTATTAAATATGATCCAAAAGCTAAGCAGCTCTTTGCTTATAACCCTGCAGACAACCCAACAAGTATCAACACAGTTAAGCAATTAGTGAAACAAGGTTTTTTATCCTAATTAAATAAAAAAAAGAGAAACCAAACAGAACTCAGAAGTCAACTTTTGTGACCATTAACATCTTGCCATGAACATTTATAAGTATCAAGACCCCAAACAGCTTGCCTTTTTTTTCATTTCTAACAAAGCTGATTTTACTTGAAAATGTTTCACCAAAAATACTATTAAAAAATCGTAATTATTACACTACAAGTTTAATCTATCAATTGTATATTCAGTAACTTCTTCTTATAATGAAGCAAATTTGAGTTCTTAACTCAAATTTTCACCATTATAAGATAATTATATAGTCCTAAAATAACTTCTCCGAATGAAAATGAAATTTTAACTATTGGGTTTTTGGATCTTATCGATGGAATCTAAGTATTTAATGGAATATAATTTAAAAGAAGTGATTTTAGGGGGAAAATGTTATATATATATATATATATATATATATATATATATATATATATATATATATTCTGACAACGCATGCTGAGACTATATTTTCACAGAAAATATTAATTGTATGCTTTTTTTCTTACCATTATATACTATTTTTTTAAAAGAACAGCAATGGTATAAAATCAACCCCAAATATCCAAGATGTTCTCCTATAATTCATATAAAAATGGATGTTCTTCGATGCCCAAGTCGAACTTTTTGGTTAGTGCCAATTTTTTATAAAGAAATTCTTGATTATGGATAGTTTGCTTTTAACTATATTAGAAATAATAGATTTAGTCTTAATTAAAGCACGAAATCTAAATAGAAAAAAACATAATAATCTATAAAAATTGGACATGGGATGTTTTTGAAAAAAAGTTAATATTAATAAAATACATATAAACACCCACAAGAATAAGAGCACAAAACTTGTATCAGCAATGAAAAAAATTTAATTCACATTATATAATACTGAAAAGACTGTGATTGGATGATACTTACAGATATTCGAGGGACGACAAACTCTCCAAAAATGAAGGAATGGAGCCATTGAGGAAGTTATTGGAGAGATCGCTATGCATATGTATTACCATATAAGTTTATTATTACTCAAAAGATAATATATATATGTATATATATATTGAGACTATATTTTCATAGAAGTTAGTAATCGTATGCTTTTTTTTCTTACCATTATATATTATTTTTTAAAAGAACAGCAATGGTATAAAATCAACCCCAAATATCCAAGATGTTCTCCTACAATTCATATAAAAATGGATGTTCTTCGATGCCCAAGTCGAACTTTTTGGTTAGTGCCAATTTGTTTTAAAAGAAATTCTTGATTATGGATAGTTTGCTTTTAACTATATTAGAAATAATACATTTAGTCTTAATTAAAGCATGACATCTAAATAGAAAAAACATAATAATCTATAAAAATTGGACATGGGATTTTTCTGAAAAAAAGCCAAAATTAATAAAATACCTATAAACACCCACAAGAATAAGAGTACAAAACTTGTATCAGTAATAAAATAAATAAATTTAATTCACATTATATAATACTGAAGAGATTGTGATTGGATGATACTTACATGTATCCAAGAGACGACAAACTTCCCAAAGATAGAGGTATGGAGCCACTGAGAAAGTTATCGGAAAGATCGCTATGCATATGTATTACCATATAAGTTATTTATTACTTGAAAGATAAAAATTCATATCCTAAAATAAGAACCATTAATTTAAATTTTAAGAAGACACACTAAGAACTGAAATTAGTTATTATATATAATAAAAAAAGCTAAGCAGTTTCTTTGCTCATAACAATGTAGTCACCCAAACAAGCCTCAACATGGTTAAGCAATTAAAAAATAAAACTCGGAAGGGGGGAAACATCCACAATAAATTAATGAAAAAAGAAAAAAAGATTACAAACATGAAATGTTGAAAAATCAATACAATTTCTTTACTAGCTCCCTTGTTTTTTAGAAGGCACTTATTTTATTTTTATTTTTTACTATTTCAAACCGACATCTAAATTATACTTGTGATATATCTTTCCTCTTTAATGAAACAGTTGAAAAAACTTACACTCCTATTTAATTTAACATATCTACATTTATTAATATTAAATATTAAATATTAAAAGACTATAAAATTATTTGAGATAATTATATTCGTAAAATTAACATTGATTTTCCTATATTCGTGAATACTTGTCAATTTACAAAATATAAATTTTATTTTTTTAAAAAAATCAACCATCATTAATTTATATGTGTGTACTATATATATGTTACCCAATAGTAGATAATAAAGTATAATACATAGTCTGTTTTAGAAATTGATAACTTATCCATTTAGTCACTTTAGCACTGGAAAATAATAGTAAGAACGTATTTAACGAACATTGGCAACAAAATAAACTGCAGTAGTAGTATATGACCATGGTACTGGATCACTTACAGAGTGGCGAGTGAATGCAAGTTCCCCATGGTGACAGGGATGCTACCATAAAGTTGATTGTTGGACAAATCACTGTTTTGGTAACATGATTGTTATCAATTAATTAGTTGAGCTCAGCATAATATTCGTAAAATTAACATTGATTTTCACTAAATACTTGTCAATTTACAAAATATAAATTTTATTTAAAAAATAAATAAAAATTCAACCATCATTAATTTATATGTGTGTAATATATATATATATATATATATATGGTTACCCAAGAGTAGAGAAAGTATAATACATAGTCTGTTTTAGAAATTGATAACTTATTCATTTAAGCCCTATTTGTTTGCTGGAAAGTAGTTTCTTTTTGAAAAGTGAATTTCAGGGAAAGTGAATTCCGAGAAAGTATTTTTCGATGTTTGGTAGTGTAATGAAAAATAAGTTGGAAAACTCTTTCCAGTGTTTGATTATGTCATGAAAAATGAGCTGGAAAATAAGTTATTAATATTTTATTTTTCTCAAGTTTATTTAAATAATGAGGAACAAATCTTACAAATTAAAAAGTTGAATGAGAATGAAATTGAAAAAAAAATATAATTTCATAAATTACCTCAAATAAAATAAATAATAATCAAAATAATAGAGATCAAATCTAAATTTTTTTTAAAAAAAAAGATGAAGAAATTAAAATAATAATAATCAACATTTCATAAATTATTTCAAATAAAACAATTAACAATCAAAAGAATGAGGACCAAATTTGATAGATAAAAAATTTCAATAAAAAAATGATAAGAAAAAATCAAATAGCAATTATAAAAATAAGGACCAAAGATAATATAAAAATAAAATTTTAAGAGATGAAATTAAAAAATAAATATTTAAAAATAAAATATATATAGCAATCAAAAGTTTGAGGATCAAATTTGATATAATCAGCAAATAATTACATTTCTAAATTTTTCACAACTTCCGGAAAGTGTTTTCCCCCCAAATTTTTCAGGAAAACACTTTCCTGAAAACCAAGCTAAATTTTTCTTTTACTAAAAAGTATTTTCCGTTAACCAACTTTTCTAATGACAAACAAACACTTTCCTGAAAACCAGGTTAAATTGTTTTTGACCGGAAAGTGTTTTCTGTTAACTAACTTTTCTAATAACAAATAAATATAAAAAAATTTAAAAAATAATTTGCTGAAAACTACTTTACAGAAAGAAACATGGCCTTAGTCACTTTGTCACTGAAAAATAATAGTAAGAACGTATTTAACAAACATTGGCAACAAAATAAACTGCAGTAGTAGTATATGACCATGGTACTGGATCACTTACAGATAGGTGAGTGAAGGCAAGCTCCCCATGATGACGTCAGGGATGCTACCATCAAGTTCATTGCTGGACAAATCACTGTTTTGGTAACAGTATTGTTATCAATTAGTTGAGCTCAGCATAATATTCGTAAAATTAACATTGATTTTTATATATTCATGAATACTTGTCAATTCACAGAATATAAATTATCTAGTCCTAAACACTTTATTCTCCGAATGAAAATGAGATCTTAACTATTATTTGATGGAATACAATTTAAAAGAAGTGATTTTAGAGAAAAAAAATGTTAGATATAGTTTCATAGAACTCTTAAAAACAGAAGTTACTAATTGTATGCTTTTTTATTCTTACCATTATATATTATTTTTTAAAAGCACAGCAATGGTATAAAATCAACCCCAAATATCCAAGATGTTCTCCTATAATTCATATAAAAATGGATGTTCTTCGATACCCAAGTCGAACTTTTTGGTTTGTGCCAATTTTAATTATAAATGTAAATATTTTAAAACATTAATATTATTTTTTTAATTATAATTATTATTTATTAATATTTATTCATCATTTGAGTTTTCTATGTATAGTTTGAATGTGTGTGAATGATTGTTTACTTGTTTTAAGATACATTTTCTTCATATGATAAATAAATTTGGGATAGATCTTGAACGTGCTTTTCAATCAATATTATCATGAACGTGGGGATTAGGCCATTTTCAAGCCCAGGTTTAGAATCACTCTCTTAGTTTATATTATAAATTCTCTAACCGTTAAATTATGCAGCCGAACTTTTATCTACGAAATAAAATCTTTTTTAAAACTCAAGTAGCTATGCACAACAAAATTTCGAGTATGCAGCTGGGACTCAATAATTGCATCCCCAAAGGCTATATATATCTAGTCCAAGCTAAATAACCACAGCCCAAAGACCGAATATCCGATGCAGAAGCTAAAAATATCAATTCTAGGGATTCCGAATCGAATTACATAGCAAAACTTAATTTTGTTTTAAATATTGTAGTATATTTAAAATAACGAATATTTTTGGACAAATCAGTGCAACAAAATAAACTGCAGTAGTAGTATATGACCTTGGTACTGGATCACTTACAGAGAGGTGAGTGAAGGCAGGTTCCCCATGGTGACAGGGATGCTACCATCAAGTTCATTGTTGGACAAATCACTGTTTTTAATGTAATAGGATTGTTATCAATTAGTTGAGCTCAGCATACTGATTCGAATGCATGATTATCATCACATTGCATATGATACTCACATTTCTTCTAGGTGAACGAGACTAGCCAAGGCTTCAGCGTCGATTCGTCCGTCTAATTCTTGGTTTGAGAGATCTCTACCTCCCAAAAATGGCGTCAACATAGAAACCAGTGAGTTTTAAAGAGGATGCATTGCCTTACAAAGATAAAAAAAAAAATTGGATGAAGTTGATGAGGAACTTACAGGCCGGTGACGTGACAAACTGAGTTGTTGTGATAACTGCAATTGCAATTGATGCCTTGATAATTATTGTCACAAGGCGAGCTTAGTAGCAAATCCCCCCCTAACGTGGTCATCAAGTCATCCAAAGCCGTTGCTGCCAAACGTTTTAAACAAAGAAACACATATTTTGTTTAGCAAGATTCAAACAGGCCTAGCTACTTCTAGCTAGCTTCAAATCCGAACTAAAAGAAGAAAAAAACTAGTGCTAATTTTATGGATGTGTGAATTGACTCCATATAATTCCATGTTGAAAATCTATCTAGATTTCCTTACCACCTCCCTTGTTTATAAAATCCTCGTAAAAATCACTTCATCCTTAACCAATCACTTCGCTTGATAGTTATAGGAAAAGATGGAGAAGCAGAAAATATCTAAGAACTAAAGCACTACGGAACTCTCTGCCAGGCTGTGGAAGCACTAGAGAGTGCAAATGGAAGAGAGAAATAGCAGTAAGGTTGGTTATTTTTTTATCTGCCACAGCTTCCCAAGTTGAGCAGAGCCTCACACCCAACATTCCATCCTTCCTTCCAGATCAAGTACTGTTCTCTCTTCTTTCTCTCGTTAGCTTGGATCAGTTTCTTGCAAACATGAGTGAGTTTATATTCTTAAGAATTTCACATCGATCTATGGTTAGGATTTACATTCATCCAAAGATGGTTGTTATTCAAAATATGAAAGAGAAGAGGATCTGCTTGGATAGGGATCAGAAGATATTGAAGGAAAAGCTCAAAGTTAACAGATAAACAAATTTTCTTCCTTCTTTTGTATATAGGAGGAAAAGGATATATATGTAGATGGAAAAGTATATCGTGCGTGTGTACCTTCATCTTCAGGCAACGTGGCGTTTCTGTCAGAGGGATTTGTTGATTGGCAGGCTACATAGCCAAATTGACAAAGAAGAAGAACGGCAAGAAAGGAAACAAGCTTAGGAAAGAGCTTAGCCATTACTCTAGCATGCAATGCGCTTCCCACAAGACATACATATTCTTTATATAGATATTGTTTTACCGTTCAAACAGTTATTAACTCTGAATCAATTACCTCACATTACCAAATTGTCCCTGTCCAAACATCAAAATACCCGAGAAAAGTAACTTGCAATATTATGCATGGAGGCTTAACAATTTTGGTTCAAGTAAATTGCAAAATGATTCCAAAGCAGCATCTTTTTAAATTGATTATCTCGTAGTTTTTAAAACGGTGTAAAATTTGCATATTTGAATTCAAATTCAATGTCTGAGATTTGTTTTCATTCATGCATAATTAATGGGTGGTAATTATTCAAATATATAATATATAATATATAATTATGAGTTATTATGCATTATTAATCCAACACTATTTTTGTATCTAGTATTCTCTCCCGAGTAATGTGAGCTTGTGTTTTATGTCTTTTACCTCGCAATTCATAGAAAAAATATCCATCACACTTGAATATATATATATATATATATATATATATATATATATATATATATATATATATATATATATATATATAATGGAGATAATTATATATAAAGCAGCCCATCAATTTAGTGGAGCTGAAAGATAAGACAGAATACAAAGAATCTGAAAAGAAGAAAAACAAACTATTCATGTGCCTCACAACTAACCACCAGTCTTCAATCATGATACCAAAGTTGTCAATTTCATTTCGGTAAATATTTTGTTTTTTCAATTGAAATTGAATGTTTTAGTTTTGGAGTGCCGTTTCAAGGTTGTACTATTCATATATATATATATATTCAACCAACATAATTAAAATTCAAGATAAATTAATTATAGGTTATGCAATACAAACACAATACCAAACAAATATAATTTCAAAATTTAAAATATTTCTAAATAGTCAAGATTAAATAGATCTTTAACTTAAAGTAATTCAACTTAAACAAAATATCAAAATATTATGAAAGTAAAATGTTTTAACAAAAAATATTTTAAATAAAAAGTTAGGTCAATGTTATCAAGTGGCTAATGGAATCTAAAGCATCCCTTGTTTTGCTCAAATTTCTACAAAGTATAAACATGAAAAAAAACAACATGAATATAAACCATATATATTAGTGATAAATTTAATTTTAAAAAATTAATATCATTGTTAATGAAAATAATAATAATAATTTTTAATATTATTATTAATATCATTGCTATTGAAAATAGTAATGAAAAATAGCTTTTTATAATCGGGTGGTTTAATTAATGAAATTGAGTAAGGTTCAATTTGATTCAATGGCTTTTCAAGAGCGGCACAGAACATGTGGAATGAAACTAGAACGTTCGGGCGAAATTTAGCCAAAAAATCCGGAACAAATAGAAATTTAAAATGAGATAAAATTTATTTTATTTTTTAAATTAATATAGAATATTTTAACCATTCCATACACAACGAAATAAAATTGACAACCTTGCATGATACAATAAGCACGCACTTCTTCTACTTTGGACCACAAGTTGTCACTGAGGCTGTACAGAAGCCCACAAAATTGTGGTAAAAAAAAAGGCGATTCTTCGAAGTGGAAGAAGTCCTAAATACAAGAGAGCCATGGATTTATTTCTGAAAATTCAGCAGATTCCAGCAGCTTTCTGAAAATACAGCAGATTCCAGAGGTGTAAAGATCACAACCATGCAACGAAATCACCACTCCCAGCTATACTTGGTTTGCTTCGCACAAAATATGAGAGAAAATCACAGGGACACAGCTTGCTTTTCTGAGATTTACTTTAATTATAGCAATTAAAAGTACCGCAGATATAGTGGTGTAGCCATAATATTTTAAATGAGGGATAAATTACTTATAAATATTCAATATTATATATTATATAGATATGTGTTATATAAAGAAATGCAACTTGTAGGCTACATAGCCTTCATCTGCATGCAACTTTGCTTTACAGGCTACATAGCCAAATTTACGAAGAAGAAAAAGAACGGCAAGAGAGGAAAGAGCTTAGCCATTACTACTTTAGCTTGCAATGCGCTTCCCTTGAGATGACATACATTCTTTATATAGATATTGTTTTACCGTTCAAACAGTTATTAACTCTGAATCAATTACCTCACATTACCAAATTGTCCCTATCCAAATATCAAAATACCCGAGAAAAGTAACTTGCAATATTATGCATGGAGGCCTAACAATTTTGGTTCAAGTAAATTGCAAAATGATTCCAAAGCAGCATCTTTTTAAATTGATTATCTCGTAGTTTTTAAAACGGTGTAAAATTTGCATATTTGAATTCAATTCAATGTCTGAGATTTGAATTCATTCATGCATAATTAATGGGTAGTAATTATTCAAATATATAATATATATAATTATGAGTTATTATGCATCATTAATCCAACACTATTTTTGTATCTATTATCCTCTCCCGAGTAATGTGAGCTTGTGTTTTATGTCTTTTATCTCGCAATTCATAGAAAAATATCCATCACACTTTTTTTTTAATATATATATATATATAATGGAGAGAATTATATATAAAGCAGCCCATCAATTAAGTGGAGCTGAAAGATAAGACAGAATACAAAGAATCTGAAAAGAAGAAAAACAAACTATTTATGTGCCTCACAACTAACCCCCAGTCTTCACTCATCATACAATAAGCACACTTTGGACCACAAGTTGTCACTGAGGCTGTACAGAAGCCCTCAAAATTGTTTGACTTTGTATGGATCATGGATCAGTGGTCAACGACGGAACGAAGAAGTCAAGAAGGTTCCTCGAAGCTATTCTTCTCCCTCCCGCCAGGGCCTATCCTAGTAGGGCCCCCTTTCGTGGAATAGCAGCTACCACTACCAATCAACCAGAAGAAAATTCAGCAGATTCCAGCAGCTTTCTGAAAATACAGAGTTCCTGCCCATGAGTTGCAACGAAATCACCACTCCCAGCTATACTTGGTTTGCTTCACTCAAAATATGAGAGAAAATCACAGGACACAGCTTGCTTTTCTGAGATTTACTTTAAATATAGCAATTAAAAGTACCGTAGATATTTGTTTAAGGAATATTGTGCTCCAATCTTAGTTTATGAAAGCTACAAACAATAATGAATGGGTATCAGCATACAAAACCTTTTATCTTATTTAATTTATCCCTGTATATATATACCCGATTTGTACAAACTCAAGCATATAAACCATAAAATAAAATAAAAACATATCCAAAATAAGTTCACATCTTAAATAGGTTTAATTTAGAAGGACTAAATTAAGTAAATTATGGTTCATAAATCCTATTTTGACGCAAACCAATCTTAATTCCAATAAAGCCCATTTAAATGGTAGAGTTTTCACATAATTTTACTAAGATCTCTACTATTAATCCCTACCATTTCTAAATCAAAGATGGAATACAAGAGTCATATGCTGCGAAAAGAAAAGAAAAAAAAAATCAAGAAAAAGAGAGCTTGTCTTGATAATTATTGTCGCACCCCAAAACAATCCTCGCGCGGCATCGGCTGGCGATTTTTCATTCTGTTTAGCTGATTTGGTTCTTTGGAGTCGCCACCTAGTAATTCATTGGGGGCTACTAGGAAACCTAATGTACTGGTCTTGTCAGAGATCGCGGGTAAGGGACTGGTTGTGGTTAGGGAAAGTATTAGCATCCCTAACGCACCCTACCTGAGATAAGCTGCTTTGTGGACTTGATGTGCTAAAGAAGTTTTAAAAAATTTTGTTCTCTCATCGAATTTTAGAAAATACAACTTACATGTAAGTTCTTGATTCTTTATCCGTGATTAAATTGAAATATTAAATTCTTCTTTATTCTGGCAATTTTATCATAAAAAAAAAACATACACACTACATTCACTTTCAAGCTTC